>NC_088684.1:105181498-105481498 GCF_028017835.1 Emys orbicularis
TGCTTAGCTATAGTAATAAACTTTGACCTACATATCCCCAACCCAAAATAGACAAACATGTACCAGAGTTAAAGTTCAGAAATGGAGCTTGTTCCCAGCAATAATAATGGAAATTAACTATTTTTAAAATTCATATAACATATTTCAGGGATGTATTATGTTAATGTCTGAAATATATAACATTTGTAGTAAATATAATGCTGTGCATGACCCTTGAAGGTTGTACACTAGTGCTCATGAGCAGGGATGGCAAATTGGTTATCGCTGCTACCCAGTGGGCTGGTGAATGACCTAAAACCCTAATGTTTCCCCTTCCTCTTCTCCACACCCAGCATCATGAGATGTAGGAATAATAAACATGCCCTATGCTGTTGTCTGACACGCTGAAACACTGAGATTACAATACAATCCTGCAGGATATAAATCTCACCGATGCTGTCGGGTGATAGAAAATGCAGAAATGCCATTTCTTTCGGTGCAAACTCCTTATCAGTGTAATGTATCTGAATGGTTTGGATTGAAAGAAAAGACACTGAGTCAGCCTGACCTCAGATTTCATAGGTTTTGCACAGAAACTCATTATTTGGTAGTCTCTCTGGTGGCTGTCGAGGGAAATATCAGAAATTACAGGGCATTTTTTAAAAGAGCAGAGGACAACCCCAGGGTTCTGATCGACGTCCATCTCCCTATGTAATAGACCCTTCTAATGTCTTTGCTTGTATGTGAGACTTACTGCTGAGGGCCTGAGAGCTGCTACATTTTCCTGCAGAATCAAGGCACTCCCAGTATCTGAAACGGTACTTTGTAAAGCACTTAGGGTTATCTTGATTATCAAAGGACATCTATAAACCTCAATTCTAGTTTCTTCTTCTGTGTTTTTAAGTATACTTCAAAGAGCTGAATGCATGCATAAGCCTCTAATTTGTTTTACCAGATCCCAATTACTATTTCTAAAACGGCACTACTGTGTTTGAGCATTTTAGATAACATGCTAATGAAAACTCTGGGTATACCACTTTGCCTCCAGGTTTGTATACCTCATTCTGCCATGGCTATGGATGGCCTCAGGCCTATGCTACCTTTGTGGTTGCAAAGAGCCCCAGACATCCAGGTGCTTTGTACCAAACAGCAAGTAATTCCAATAACCGAGTTACTGACTGACCACCCACTCTTTCAGAGGCCTGGGGTCCCCTTCTCCCTGTTCATCTTCTCTGTTCCTTCCCTATCTGTGGTCTGGCACTAGGATGCAGGCTGGCAAGGCACCAAGCCAGCTTTCCTCCCTGCTTTGCTTGTTATGCTCCTGGCTGGCTTGCATATGTGCTAGCAGCCTTTGCACGCACTGCCAGATGGGAGTTGTCATGAGTATATAGAGTTTAGTGGGTGGGGCCACCACAGGTAGGGAGGGAGCTGGATGAAGTCCTGCCCACCCTTCTCTGTATAAAGCCCCAAATAAACCTGGTGTTGACCCTGACCATAGAAAGTAGCTTTCTAATGTGGACCAAGATTTATGATGTTCACAATGTACTTGTTTCCTTGCCAGTACTCTGAATGCTTTTCCAGCTCTTTGCTGTTTCACAGCAGAATAGGAGTCATGCTGTCAGAGGGCTAAACCCACTCATTTGTGCACTGAAATCTTTGCTCTCCGTTCCTTGCAAGTGGATGATTTTATTAGATCTGGTTTTATACTAGATCGAACACTTTCCCTTGAGAAAAAACAACATTTCTTATACTATCTGTTCTCTGAACAATCATTTGACACAATTCAGGTGATAGTAACATATAGTAACTACTTCCTAACAAATGAAACTAGAATTGGAAGAAGCCCCTGCATCACATTTCCCTCTCTATGCTGTGATGAGGTATCAGTCTCTGCTATGAACAATTTCAGTACTAATTAGAGCTGGGTGATGTTTTCCAAATTTTGAATTTTTTTGATTAAATTTGTCGTCAAAATTTCAAATATTGATGTAAAACCAGGTTGGATTTTTTCACAACACTATTTTTCAACTAGCTGCAGAACTAGTCATTTTTGTTGCTGTTGACATTTTGACAGGGAAAAGGTTCTCATTTTTCCAAATAGCTCTATTGCTAATATTATCAATTATTTTGTTAGTCCTACAGTGCCACAAATTTGCACAGATAAAAAGGAATAGGCCTGATTTTTTTTTTTTTTATCTCAAACCTATGTGACTTCACTGCTTTCAAAGGAGTAACTCATGGAATTATGCCAGTTAGGTCAGCATCCTGGCCCAGTGTCCCTGCCTTGAAGAGCTTATAATCAAAGTGAAAACAACGTGACATGGGATGGCAACACATATTGAGAGGTGTAGTGGAAAGGGAGGGCAAAGATTACAGTAATCACAAGATCACTGCAGTAGCTGGATTCACCCTGGCTGGCACATGGAGGCAAAACTGTTCCATTTGTTCTGGCCCTCTCTGATCCCCCTAGTGGAAGGGAGATTGTATCACAGCTGACTTTCCACACCATGGACTTTTAGTTACTGGAGGCTCTGTGCACTGGTTTATACCAACTGAATTCAGCATCAGTAGTGTGTAAACCTAGCCTTTAGGAGGCCTTGGATGCAGCCCAGACCTCAGCCTGTCAAGAACATGGGGAGGAGGGGAGAAGACTCCATATGAGACACAATAATAATGTTTTTAAAGATTTGAGATGTATTGAATTTATTTTGCACAAATAATATTGTCTATAATCTTATTCAGTATTTCACAAGTTCCTAGGCCTATAGGTGCAGTTACCTAGATACCACTAGATGTCCCTGTCAGTACCTAAACTCCTATAGACAGGGGACTGTATCTCCTACCATGAATCTTGATCATTCATTTCTTCTGTTCGTTCATGGAAGGTTGTGAATGCTATACTCCATGTTTGGACACACAAGATCTACTCTAGGGAGTTCTGCTGCCCTAGGCAAACCTGCAAATATCCATCTCTGCTAGAGACATAGTCACCCATGCAGATACTGAGTTGTTTTGCTGTCTGTAATATTTGTATTGCTCTAGGCGACCATCTATTAAGTTCTGCCTAAATGGACTAGATTTGCTCTACTGGCAGTATTTCAATCATGAATCCCCTGGAGTCTTTAACTCTCTGAAAGCCGTGTCCCATCTTGGATGATGCAACAGCTGCAACTATTTCAGTTACCAGTGAAATGACTTGGCACAGTTTAAAAAAAAAAAAAAAGACACCAGTGAATGCCTGCCAGGGAAAATGTTCCCATCCCTGTGCTCCATTAATCCCTGAAGGGCCTTAGTGTTTGGTCCAGAGCCCCATAACTTCCAGTCACGGCTAACAGGTGTGCTGAGTATTACAGCCACACTTTCACTCCAATGCTTGGATGCAAAAGCAATAGGCAGGAGTCGTTCTTTGGGGAATGGGAAGAGGAGTGATCTGATATTACCCACTTCTGGATTCTTCAGACATGGGGACCATTTTGACAATTTGTAAGAAAGCCCCTCAGCTCAGGTTATCCTGTGACATTCTCTTCCAAAATTATTTCTAGTCTTAAATTCTACAGCCCGTGTCACGCACAGCTGGGATTCTTTACAACAGTACAGAATGATACAATTGGAATGATTCCCTTGAAGATAGCTTTACTCCCATATAAGATAATGAGTAACCCAGCCAAGACAAAGGAAGAAAAAGAATATAACGAAATAAATCCAAAAACATGTGGTTAGTGTTTTTCACTTGCGCTGGGTTTTGTTTTTTAATTTAGGAAAAGATTTTTCCTTAACTTTTATATGTATATTTTTCTTCATGGGACACCAGTGCTGCTTGTCGAAGTTTATGCCTGAAGCAGGTGTGTGTGTGTGTGTGTGTGTGTTTCAGAGTGTAGGCTCTCCTGCTGTTGGGGCTATTGGTATACCGTGGTCCCGCCTGTATATGCTTTTCACTGTGTTTCTGAATGGCAAAGAGAACTGTCCTAGAACTTAGAACAGGAGATGCTGCCATACAGAGGAAGGTGTGTTTCAGAGCAATGTTTGGGTTTCAAATGAGGAAAATTTAAAAACTAGCATTTACTGCTTGAGTGCATACACTGTGTATTGCCAAATTGCTGCCTCTGAGGTTTTGATTTAACCCTTCCTCACTATTGGGTGAGTGTTGTCCATAAACATTACTGCAAGTCTGAGAAGTGCCTTCAGCTATCCTGGTGGTCTCTGTTCCTACTCAATCTCCCTATGTCCTTGAGCACAGTGGGGCTAAGTCTGCCCTCTATTATGTCTGTGAAATCGTGGCAGTTGTATGGGTGTAACTGAAGGCAGAATTTAGCCTAGTGTGTTTATGCCATGCAAGAAACAAAGGCCTAGATAAATGCAGCTCACTGTGGAGTTGTGCTTTCAACCAATATGTAATAAAAAAGAGAGAGGTTACATTCACACTAGGAGTTTTGTTTCACTCGAATCACCATAAGTGATCTCAAAGGATTTTATGGACTACATGTGTGATGATCCACTTCAGCTTACCACTGAACACAGCCACTTCTGGGGTAGAAACCCAGCAGGTATTTGTGCACCAAAAATACTGTGCACAACAGTGTTTTAAAGAAGGGAAGTGAAGAATAACTTCTCCAATTAAAAATACAGGGAGACTCTTAAGCAGGTAAACTGCCAAGCTGATAAAGTGCTAGAGTTGAAATTTGGCCAGAATATCTGCACTGTTACAAGAAACACTGTTGGATCAATAATGACTACATGTGGTTAGGACTTCAGCTTTAGGTATAATCTTAAAACTGACCCCTCCAGCAGCATAACCCCTGTCCCCACACCATCCTGTAGCATCTAGTGTACTGTTGACACTCATAAAAATTGATCCAGTAGAGACTTGAGTGAAGATCACTACTAGTGATTCTCCAACCTCACCTCCCACATCACACTAGATTTTCTTTGCAGGTCTCCTGTCCCACTACAGCCTGATCCAAAGCCTATTGAAATGAATGGAAAGACTCCCGTTAACCTTAATTGGCTTTAGATTCAACCCTTACTGTAATATGTGAGATCTGCCAGAAAGAAGATAGCGAAAAAAGATTCAACTGCTGGCATCTCTCTTCCTAAATATGTCCTCAGTGCGTATTATAATTCCAGACAGTTTCTATTATAGGGTCAGCAGGTAGCGACCCCTTTATTTAGGTTGCCTAATACCTTTCATTATAAAAGATTCTTGCAACCTTTTTATTTTTATTAGAATCTCTAACACCTCCCACAGTTTGAAGCAGGCATTTGTACTCTGGCAGGGAGAAAGCCCTTGGGCTAGAGAAATGCCTTTTTTTTTTTTTGTGATTGATGAAATTCCATTCAAGTTTGGTAGTTAAAAATCACCCTTTCCTTTCTCTATTTGGTATTCCTCAGGAAAACATTGGGAGCCCGACAAAATTAAAAAGTGAGCACTGACATTCTTTCTCACACACACAATTGAACTGTGCCAGTGCCACTACCAGAGCAGCAGCATACACTTCACTGGGAAAGTATGGGGCTTCCAGAGCAATCGTAGGAGCAGGGAGATTTTTTTTGGGGGGGGGAAGCTGGGTTCATCACTCTGACTTCTTCCTGGACCTGGAACGTGGGGCAGTATCTCCCCCAACTTCTAAAGTGTGTAGTGGGAGAAAAAGAAAGCATTGGGATGGGCTCCTCCAACTAATCCCCTGACCTAACACATTACCCCAACAGCTCATTTCCACACACACACACCACTTCTGGGGGCACCACATGGTGCAGGAGCCCCCAACTTCCCAGGAGGGGTAAAGAGAGAGGTGGGTTGAGATCTCTTTGAACACCACCAAGGACATGACACTAGCAACCCAAAACCCTCCGTTATCTCCACCTCTGCCACCCTTCTCCCTGGGATAACAGCCTTCATCTGCTATCAGGTAATATGGTTAGTCCTCAAGTGGTAGCAGTGTGTTCTGCTGTGCTTAAGGTTCAGTGTTCAAGCTGTGGTGATGATGGTGGTGGATTGGGTCCTTCCCCAGAGGCTAACAGAGGGACAGCTGCCTTGGGAAGAGAAGTGGCCAAGAGCCTGGAGTGATCAGTGGAGCTCCTTGTGCAAAAGGAGCTGGGGCAGGACCCCAGAAGCACGACTTGCTAGGGGGACCTGGTAAAGCCCTGGGGAAGGGGCAGAAAAGTGTTGGGGAGCCTGGATACAAGGGTGAAGGGCTAAATTTTGTTTAATAATAATTATAATTAATAATAATATCAGGAAAGGAGACCTTATGGTTAAATTCAACATTGTATTTGAGTGTATCGAGTCAGGCCCTGAAGAAGAAGGGAACATAGGAATTGCCTTACTGGATCAGACCCATGGTCCATCTAGTCCAGTATCTTGCTGCCAAGAAGGGCTAGCACCAGATGCTTCAGAGGAAGGTGTACAAAATCCAGAAGTAGACTGCTGTGGTATAATCTCATCCTAATAGTTAGAAATGGGTTTATGCTCTGAAGCATGTGGTGGCATATCCCTTCCTAAATTTCCTAGCATTAACTACTATAACTCTATTCTTGAAACCCCAAGCACAGCAATGCACCCATTCAGAGCGGGTACAGTGGCACTCTTACAGTACCCTTGTGTGTCATGCAATCTTCCATATGGCAGACTGACTCCTCCTCCCCAACCTATTTGGGAGTTACATTCATCTCAGGAGATGCTAACAAGCAGCAGTTTGAGAACTCAGGTTGTGCATTTGTGCTTGAGTCTCCATTCAGTGGGTGCAAAGAGGCATGAGGAAGTCTCCCTAGCTTTTCTCTTCCCACCCTTAACCAAGCACCTGAGCAAGGATCAGGTTCAATCTGGCGCACTGAATTCTTGAGCCAGAGTTTCCATGATAGGTGAGTTTGTAATCCACAAATGGAAGATTTGCTGACTAGCGGTAAGAAAAGAAGGCTTGGTCCCTTCACCTCAGTTTTAATGTTAGAGAGGAGCCTATACTAACTAGAGAGGAGCCTATACTTCAGGACTTAGATATGGAGCCAAACTTACCTAAAGTTTGGCGGGGTGGGATCTGGGGTTTTGGTTTGGCCTATGTTACAGACAGGACTCAGTTCTTACATTTGGATCAGGATTCAAATCTGCATTTCAACAAAGGAAAGTGGGTGTTGAGCACTGTCTCCAGTTTAAATAGAAAGGAGACTGGTACTATTTTCCTCTTCAGCTATGTACTGGTAGTATTAATCAGCAGGACAAGTTTGGAGTGCTGATAATAGACCTTCCATACAACGGCCTCTGCAGTAAAAACCCTCTACGCAAGCATCAGCAATTCTTGAAAGCAGAATATTAGCATGAATACCTGAAGACACTTTAGATTGCAGGCCTGGGATAAGTTGTCAAATATGAGTAAATTGGAATCAAATATGTCTAGAAGTCAGACTACCTAAAGATGGAATAATCAAAACCATCAAAGCCTGGTGCATAATGGTTTGAGACAAGTGGTCCGGCAAATATTGTTCTAATATCATCTTAACCACAAGGGCTGCTCAGATGTGTTTCTTAAGGAGGTTGAAGTTAGCAAAGAGTACTTGTCATTAATCTTTTATAATGGCTTTTGGGAGCCACAGTTCATTTAAACATTTTACATTTTTATTACTTATGTATGCAGGGCAGCAATTAAAGCTGTCGTGGTCACATAATGAAGACTAATGAAAGCAAGAGTAGGGCAGGTTTTCATTTTCTGTCAACCTGAATATCCATCTCCTTCCACAACAATAATTTTTTTTTTGCTTGAAAGACAGCTCCCTTGAACCATCAAACTAAACACCCTCACAACTGTACAAGATGAACTATGAAGACTGAGTGGCCCCTTTTTTTTGCTAGGAAGAAGAATACCACTTGGTGATCACATAAGCACCCTAAAAGCCTCTGTCTTTCTCAATGCGAGCAAAGCTGGAGCGATATAACAGCGTCTTGATGGTATGTTTTCTTGGCCACTGTGAAGTAAGAGCTTTGGAGGAAAGACAGGGATTACTCATCCCACAATTAGTCATCCTGCAATGCAGTTTTATACTTGAGAGAAATGCTATTCTGTTACCAAGTGCCCAGTTTTCATGTGTTTTTGCTTTCTCACATTATAATTAAGAAAGGCTAGGAGAAGCAAAAAAGTTGACTCTTGCAGTTTTGGGGGCCCTGAAAAATGGGTCAAAGGGAACAAATGCCATATCCACTCATGTGTGTCGGTACATTTATTATACCCAATTAGCCTCAGTGCAAGTTTCACATTTCATCTTTTCCTCTACTTCATCATTGTACATCAGTTTCCCCTTCTGTCTATTGGAGACTCATGAATATGGGCTTTTTTATGCAGGGATTTCTTCTGAAATAGCTGTTCCTGATTAGCTCCATGTGTGGACATTCTTATTCAGGAATAAGAGCATTCACATCTCTACTGTAAATCAGGCATAATCAGGCAGACCTGAAGAGCTCTGTGGAGCTCGAAAGCTTCTCTCTCTCTCTCTCACCAACAGAAGCTGGTCCAATAAAAGATATTCCCTTACCCACCTTGTCTCTTTAATCAGGAATAGGCAATCTGCTTTAAAATCACACCCTACCTTATTCTGGATTAATTTTCATGTGTCGACAATACACAAACCTAATACACAACCCTTGCAAAGTGCCTGTGTGTGTCACTGCTTCTCCTTGGAAGGCCCTAAGCCCCTCTCTTCTGTTGGCTGTCTTTTCTGAAGTGTTTTTGTCATAGTGTGTATATATGAAGAATTAATTGCATTAAGCTGGTTTAGCGCTCTAGTTCCAATGCATGGTGCTACATGGGGATGTTCTAAGTTTAGGGGTGTCCTCCCTCAGCATGCCTCGCAAGTATACCATATGCCAGTTAGGGTTTGGTAAACTTAACGAGGTAGTGCTTCTTGTCATTTAATAATGGACTCATCCAACACCTGTGGTAAACACTGGCTCCTGATGGAATTGTTTCCTGCTCTCTGTGCCAGAGCAGATCTCTCTCTGATGTGTGGGTCATAGAAGCAGGAGATCCTGAAGGGTTCTCCCATCCCCAAAGTGATACACTGATTTGTAGTCTAATAACAAAATACAGGGGTACCTGAACATCCTAATCGACTGAAATTTTGTATTAATGTCCCTTCACTGGAGCTGGTCTGAGTCAAGAAGGCAGTACAGATGTAGTAAGTGTTAATCATAAATATCAAGAGACAGAGTTTAATGGGACAAAGCCTTCAGCCCTTACTCAGGCAAAACTCCCGTTGAGTAAGAGCTGATTAAGGGCTTTAGTATTTTGCCCCAAATAGTTCAGCTAGCAGGGCCAGCTCCAGCTTTTTTGCCGCCCCAAGCAGCAAAGAAAAAAAAGAAAAAGAAAAGAAGAGAAACCCGATTGAGCTGCCGCCGAAGTGCCGCCGAAGAGGACAAGAGGGAGTGAAGGACCCGCCGCTGAATTGCCGCCGCAGACCTGGACGTGCCACCCCAACAACGGACGGACTGCCACCCCATTCTGTTGGCCGCCCCAGGCACCTGCTTCCTTCGCTGGTGCCTGGAGCCGGCCCTGCAGCTAGTACGACTTGACATTCTTCATTGATCTGTATATGGCAACTCCACTATTGCTTTGGCCATTTGACTTTTGCTTTTAGTATTTTTAGGTCAAGCCCAAGGCATGTGTCATTTGAATACTGCTGCATAAAGCCCCACCCTGTCTGGCTCCTTCCCAACATGCACTTCTTTAACCTCCCCAGTCTGTGGCCCACCAATATCCCCTCCTTAAAGAGTGAACTTGGGAACCACCCTTCTCTGCCCCATCTTTTCTCCCCTCCATGACAGAACCTTCCTGATATTATACTCCTCATTGATGCTGAGTTGCCAAATCGTCCTCTTCTAAATCTATTTCAGGAGCACAGAAATCTGCCTGAAAAACATAAGATCATTTATAGCTTTACCTACCCTGATATAAATAAAGTTAACATCTTCCTGTTAGAGATACCAAAACAAGATCTGAATATAAGAAATGAAATCTGGCAAATGAAATTTAGAGCAAATCATGGGCCAAATTGACTTTACTTAAAACAATATTAAAACAGATGAGATAGTGTATTTCATTTGGAAAAACAGCTTCTGTGTCTGTGCAGTAACTACTGCACTTCTCCAAAGGGTGTTTTCCCCCCCACACAGCCAAATTTAGCCAAATATAGCTTGGAGTATGAAGGTGAAATACCCATGAAAATTTCTGGGCCAAATTTTGCAGTGGTGCAAGTTGATTTGAAATCTGATGTAAGTAGCAAAGCAGTGTAAACTGCACCAGGTGTTGAAAATGAGTGTAACCTACATGCTGGTAAATGTGGGGAACACATTTGTAGCAGGAAAGCAGCTACACTAAAGCTATCACCAGCTGCTCTAACTCACACTACATCATTCCTAGCACTCTTTGGGATCAATTTGGCCCCCTGATGCAAGCAGATGACAAGCACGGTGTTCCCTTGCCACAGAATACCAAATCATTGTAAGTTATGCAGGTCACCATTAAAATGTCAACATCTAAGTACAGGAAATAATTTCTGTCTCTCGGCTGTCTCTGTGCAGCAGCTGTAAGTACGTGGTACTTTCAATTGCAACCACTGTACTGCACATGTGTTTAGAGCCAAATGGGTGCAAATTACCTTGCTCTTCTGCTTTTACAACCATTTTTTGGGCTCTTTTAGAGTCCTGTTTGTATCTTTGGGGAAACTGGCCCATTATCTAAGGCCTTGTGGATATTCATATTTAAAGTGGTTTAAAAATCAACTTAGTAAACTGGAGCAAAACCCCCTCTGTGGGCACTCTGAATTGGATTTAAACCATACACTTTAACTTAGTAAGGAATCCAGTACTGGTGAAAGGTGCACTGGAAGGTAAGTTCTGCATAGCCACGGAACAACTGCATCTCAGGCAGTGACACTGCAAGATTCCTCATGCTGCCTCCTTCATCAGCAGAGGGGCTTTTTGTCTGTGTGGAGGCGGTGTTTTGTTTTTTATTCTTTACTAGTCTAAGGCTCTGATCTGGCAAAGAGCTCTGTGCAAGCTGACCCTGCGTCTATGCAGAGCCCAAATGAAGACAATGAGGCTCTGGGCAGGTGCCGTGATCAGCCCACATGGAGCTCATCATCAGAACAGTGCACAAGCCAAGATGGTAATACAGATATAGGGTCACCCTTTGCTCTCCATGACAACAGTATAAATCCAGAGTAACACCTCTGAAGTTAATGCAGTTATCTGGTATTTACACCAGTGTAACTGAGGGTATGTCTACGCTGCAGCTGAGAGCAAGCTTCCTAGCCTGGGTAGACAGACTTGTGTAGCAGAGCCCCTGCTAGCATGCTAAAAATAGCGGTGTGGATGTTGCAACACCGGTGGATGTTGGAGGCCACCTGGGCTTGGACCTACCTCACCCTGGCAGGCCGAGGTTGGGTGGCTAGCCCGAGCCTCTGCCAGTGCTGCTACATCCACAGAGCTATCCTTAGTGTGCCATTGCAAGCCCCGTTAGCACATGTCTGTCTACCCAGGCTGGGAAGCTCGTAGACGTATCCTGAGAGCAGAATCTACCCAAAAGATTTTTTTTAAATATATGACTATCCCAAGATTGTTCCTTTAATCTACTCTGCTAGATTCCAATCTGTTCATAGAATGTAAGGGGTGGTGTTTCATTTCACTTTGCTTCTGCTGCTCTTGTATGTCTCTAGTGCCAAGGGTGAGGGCTCAGGCTTTGCTTTTCTCTTTCTGAGCTCAGATTTTCTTTCCCCGTATTTATTCAGCATGGTCTATACAGCACGCCTGTGCTCCTAAATCTGCATACATCTGCGGCTGCATGTTGTGCTCAGGCTGTAACAGAGTCAGAAAATGAGGCACATCCTTGGGTGAGCTGCAGTCCGTTCACAAAAGGGCAGAGAAAAGTAAGGAGGACGCCGTCGGTGAAAATCCAAAACTGCACTTCTGCCTTTCTCCCTAGGGCTCTGTGAGACCAGCGGCACAAAGAAAGCCATTTCCCCGAGCCTTGGACTCCTTACTAAAGGAAAGAAAGAAGATCACTACAAGCCCCAGGTATTTTGTTAGCTGAAAGCCTGGTGAATCTTCTTCTGGTGCCAGCAACACCTCCAGTTGGCAAGTGCACTTGGCAAGCTGCAGTCACTGACACATACGTTCTCTGTGGCATGTGAGAGTCACCAAGATGAGATGTGTTCCCATCATGCCTCTCAAGGTACTCCAGGCAGCTAACTGTGGCACATTTGGCCATTCAGAGTGAGAGAATGAAATTGCCAAATGAAAGGGATCAAGTGAAAACCGGTGGCCTATCGGTAACATCAAACAATGTGGACATCATTTCAATAGGTTCAGTATGGGGTTCGTATAATCCTTAGTTTTATTTTTTCATAATCTCACTATAGCTGCAAAGAATGTCTGTGTGAAAAGGGACATTTGAGAACAGAATAATAGGACACTGCCACCTAGTAAGGAGCAATTAATCTAAGCTAAGGCCTCAGTTGTGCCATTTAAGTTGGTGTGACTCCAGCCTTGCTCAAGGAAAGGACGAGGAGGTCTTCTGCTTTAGGGAATCAAAATGCTTCCCTAAGTGAGCAAAGGCAGTGCGCTCTCCACTACACCCCTTCACGGGGAGCAGCTTACTACCCCCTGTGGCCCACCAGCCCAGCCAGCTGGTGTGTAGGAGTGGAGATATGGACCTACCTCCTTCTCCCCACTCCTTTTGGGGTGCCACATGCTTTGAACCCAAGGAATACAATTCTGCTCAGTCTTTATGTGAATGATGAAAGCAGAAGGGGAGTCTCATTGTGCCCTCTGCCACCCTTGTGCATCTACATAAGGGCCAGCCAGAGTCTTGCCCTAAGTTCTTACACTGCACTCATCACCACGCTGTCTGAAGAGGACTCGTTTCCTTATTATTATCTGTCAAGACATGTTAACTTTCACAAGGCCAATGGCACTCTTTTTAAAAAGGAAAGATAAGAATATTTAGCATTTACACAAGGATTTACATCTTCGGACATTAAGTCATTATCCCTTATACTACCCATTGAGATAGGCACAGAGAGGCTAAATTGTTTGCTGAAGACCCCACAAATCCATGGCAAAGCAGGGTGAGCGTTCAGGAGTGTCTGAGTTTTTGCCCAATGCTCACTGGATGTCACAACCTTCTTAATGTGATCTAATCCTGGCATATAAAATTGAGTATGGTACTTGTTTTTCTCAGTGCATCAAATGCCTCATAAAGGGTAATAGAAACCAGGCATGTGAATCTGATGCTTTGTCCTTTGCAAAGAGTTACACTACGTGGCTCCATGCTATATAAAACAGGCTGTTTGGCAGCAGTATATCCAAAATTCAAAGTCTGAATCCATCTATGAACAGAGCCTGGGTTTGTGACCTGAAAACACAATCCCTCCTGAACTGAGCGTGACAGAAACCCTGCTGTCGTAGTAAGTCAGCCCCTCTTGACTGTGAAGACTGAGGGCGTAACTCACCATTACCTTGCACCATGTGTAGTCATTTGACACTTGCTTTGCACTAGTGTAAATAACTGCACACAAGCTGCAAGGCCATAGAGTTAGGGATCCTCAGTCGGCATTGATGTTACGTCGGCAGTCTCTGGAGGCTGGAGTTTTCACAGGATGGAATAGGTAACCCCACAATGAAGCAGCCCTGAGTGTGTCTCGACCGTATCTGGCACTGGCTATGCCTGGCATGGCCTGCCCATTTACCTTATACAGTAGCTATCCAAAAAATATGGACACAAGGAGTCATCGCAGTTCCGTCCTACCAGGAAACAAGATAGCACAGCAGATATTTTAAACTTGGTTTGGTAATTGTCTGGAAAGTGGTAGGAAATGCTCCAAAAAAAGAAATAGAAAAATAAACTCCAGACCACGCTTATATCACTGATACAGCGTTGAGAGCTGTAATTCAGGCAACACACACAAAAAGAGGAGAGAGAGTAGTCCTAGCCCTTAGAGCAGCATTTATTTCTCATTTGTATTCCTCATGCTTCCCCCCCCCCCCACCCTCCATCCCTTCTTCACAGGCACCCAAGGCAAATAGGCCTGTGACCCAGAATGCACAGTGCGCAATATCCCATGGGGCAACAACACTCTCAAATCTCTCCTGGTGCTGCTTTTCCCATTCTGTATTTATGGAGAAACTGTTCTGCAAAGCAATCTCCTCCCCATTCTGCTTGTCCCTCATCTCCCCCCCCCCCCCAACCACCCATCCCATGCCAGGCTGCCGGGGTGACTGCTGAAGGAGATTCAGTAACTTGCTGCAATCACATATACATTTCCGGACTTAACCAAAAGGGGCTGGAAAATGAGCCATAGCCTCCCAAGTGGAGCAGAATCCACAACTGGCTCCTTAGCCAGTTGAGTCACCCCACTAGCTAATTTTTTGTTTAAATAAAATTTAGCTAAATCAGGCAATTTGAACTGCCCTCCCAGGCCTACTTGGCAGCCTCTCAGGAAGCCTGATCTATGCCAATCTGCTAGGTTTTTTTCTCTCTCTCCCCCTCTCAGCAAGAGCTACTGTAGCAGAAAGAAGGCAAAGCACACACAAGGAGAGCTCCAGTGTTAGATATCTATCACGTAAATCTTTAAGCCCCCAATTTGGCTTTTTATCAATTATTAGCCAGCTGCCAAATGGAGTTCATTGTGTGTTTCTTTTCCATGTAGATTGATTGATTGATTGATTGATTGTGTGTGTGTGTGAGAGAGAGAGAGAGAGAGAATGCCCATATGGTTCAAATCCTGTGAGAAACAAAGTCCTCTCTCTATATACTTTTAATGCTTTATATACTGCATCGTTCCTTTTTTGTTTGTGTGTCTAGCTCTCTTGAGTAATGGTAACTTATTTCAAACGAAAGACTTGGATGGAGGAACCGGGAGTGTCTGCCAACTGTTCTGTACCAAAATAAAACCAAACACCCCCTCTCCTAGAAACGGTTATGGTCTCCCCAGGTTAGTCATGACTGGATACACCCACACCCATCCCTCCCTCAGAGCAGTGGCTACTTTATTTTTGGTTTAAAATTCTGAAGATTAAAAGAAAGACCCTCCCTGAAGAACATGGAAGATCTGTAGTGCACACTTGGGAGCTGAATTTCCTGTCACTTTGGGGTAAGTTAGGAGTACTTACTCTCCTTTCACTCTGCTGAAGCTGAGGATGAAGATGGTGGCAGGGAGAGGAGAATTAGGCCCTTAGGGTATGTCTGTGCTATAGCTGGGAGAATGCCTCCCAGCTTGAGGAGACAGAAGTACACTAGCTCGGCTGAGCTGGCACACCGAAAATAGCAGCGTGGACAGTGAGGCACTGGGGGAGACTCGGGCTAGCCGCCAAAGCTTGGATCCAGGGGGCTGGATGGGCTTGGACTCAGCTTGTTAGCGCAAGCTTCTGCAGGTGCCACAATGTCCAGTGCTAGTTTTGGCGCACTAGCCTGGCTTGAGCTAGCATGAGTCTGTCTACCCAGGCTGGGAGGTGTGCTCCGAGCTGCAGTGCAGACATACTGGCAGGGTAAAATCGTCGCCAGTGTGACTCACTGAAGTCAGCTGAGTAAACTGAGATACACTACAGGTGAATTCATTTGCTGGGAGGTGTGTGTGTGTGTGTGTGTGTGTGTGTGTGTGTGTGTGTGTGTGTGTGTGTGTGTGTGTAAGATGGTCAGTGAAGATTTGCAGCTTTTTTCCTCCAAGTTGCTCAGAGAAAATAGACAAATATTGCCTTCACCCTGATGCAGAATGCAGAAAACCTGTCTGTGAAGATGAAAACCTGATCTAATGTAAACTAGTCTCTATGTAGTCAGCTGGAGTAGTGTGGAAAGGATGCTTTTAGCCATTGCCTCGGCAGATGCCCAGCCTAGCTAGGAGACTATGAGCTTTACAGAAACTAACAAATGACAATCTGCTTTTCCTACATTATCCCTACTATCATACTCCCCTGACCTCCAAACTTTCAACACCCAGGCAGCAAGGAAGTCTCCGTTAAAACAATCTTAATTTCTTAATACAAATGTCTCTTAAGGAGCACTGGCCTCTACTGTTCACCCAGAAGCTGCACAACTCATGCTGGAGATGGCTCAAACAAGAAGCAAAGACGGGGGCGCAGGTCGCTGAGCGGGTCCTGCTAGAGCAGTTTGTCCAGATCCTGCCCCCTGGGGGAAGAGAGTGGGTGTTGCGACATCACCCTGACACCATGACGGATGCCATCCAACTCATGGAGAACTACCTAGCTGGTGAGTCCCCCATGATGAGGCCCCCCTTCAGGGTCGGCTGGAACCAAGAGCCCTATGCCCCTAAAGGAGGGAACCAGCCACGGACCCCAGGATCATGAGGAACATCCGCCTCTTCCCTCCCTATCAGAGCTTCGGAGGGCTCAAGGATCATGGGGTCCCCAACCCAGAGGTCCAAAGCCATTTACCCGTACTCCAGCTTGGGAGACCACAGGTCCACTGGAGGCCATGCCCAGGCCCATACACGGCCCAGAACTTGGGGAGACCTGTCATGACCAGACCGCCCGGGTACCCCAGCAGGAAACCCCACACGCCACCCAAGATCAGGACCAGTGTTTCACGTGTGGCCATTCTGGACACTGGTCCAGAGACTGTCCATACATGGAATGTAGCTTTGGGAAGATCTGGACTCCATGAGCATGAGCACGCCCTAGGTACCCAGCAAAATTGACCATCCCACTGCAGGTAAATGGGAGAGAAGTGATGGGACTAGTTTATTCAGGATTGCCGAGACCCTGGTATGAAGGACAGTGGTGCCTAATCCTGGCCCAACCCAGGGCACCATCATGTTACAGTACGTGCTTGGGGACGTGAGGACCTACCCCCGCATGGAAGTGACTTTAATGGTGGGGAGACGCGAGGAGCCCCTGATGGTCGGTCTGGCCCCGACCCTGGCCTACTAGTTATTTTAGGCAGGGACTGGAACTATTCTGGGGAATTGTTAGCCAAACTGGTGTGACACCTGTCCAGTGGCCAAGAGCCCCTACCTCTAGCCCCCTGCTGGCCTGAAGATGCAACACCTGCGGGGGTGGGGGAGCTTGCTGACCTTGGTGAAGGTATTTCCCAGTCCGCAGAGTCAACCCAGGCCAACCAGGCCCCCTCCCAGCCAAGAGGGGAACTCCCCCTCCCCGCCCATTACCTGAATCGGAGATCCTGACTCGCCTCTCTGATTTTGTGGAGGAGGAACAGGCTGACAACACCCTCAGTCGGGCTAGGTGGCAGCGGTGAACGGGAAGACTGTCAAACCCCACCAAGTGGGACACTTCCCACACTTTGCGATTCAAGGGACCGTCTGTACCACATAGAGAGAGACCTACCGACCGGTCTGACATCAGCTCTTGGTGCCCCAACCGTACTGGAGGGAAGTTACGCGACTCACCCATGCCATACCTGCAGCTGGGCACCTTGGAAGGGAAAAGACACTAGTCCAGATTTTAGCCTGGTTCTTTTAGCCAGGGGTTTACTGAGATGTGGCAGACTTCTGTGCCTCATGCCCAGAGTGCCACCTCACCGCACCTCAGCCAGAGGAGAAAGCCCCATTGATCCCCCTCCCACTTGTAAGTGTACCCTTTGAATGAATTGGAGTCAACATAATTGGCCCGCTGGAGAAGAGTGCTGCCGGATACCAGTTCATTTTTGTTGTAGTGGACTATGCGACCCCAGTACTCTGAAGCAGTGCCGCTGCGCTCCATGAACACCAAAGGGGTGGCTAAGGAACTTATGAACATCTTCACCCAAGTCGGGGTGCCCCAGGAAATCCTGACAGATCAAGGGACAAACTTTATGTCCCAGACGATCAAGCAGCACTGCCGGTTACTCAAAATCAAGACCTTAAGAACATCGGTATACCACCCCAAAACGGACAGCCAGGTAGAGCATTTTAACCAAACCCTAAAAACAATGCTCCAAAGGTTCATCCTGATGGATGTCCAGCATTGGGACCAGCTGCTCCTGCCTCTCTTGTTCGCAGTCCAGGAAGTACCCCAGTCTTCCACTGGCTTCTCACTGTTTGAGCTTTTATATGGGAGGCACCCCGGGGGATTTTAGACCTCGTGCAAGAAATGTGGGAAGAGCAACCGTCCCGAGCCAGCAACTTGGTACAGTATGTTTTAAACCTGTGGGAGAAGCTTGAGGCCCTAGGCTAATTTACCAGGGAGAACCTCCTACATGCCCAGGATACCCAAGAAGCGGCCTACAATAACCGGGCGCGTCTCCGGGAGTTTCAGCCCTGTGACCGGGGGCTGCTACTGTTGCCCAGTTCGGAGTCAAAGCTCCTGGCTCTCTGGCAAGGACTGTATGAGGTGATCTGGCATGTGGGGCAGGTGAACTATGAAATCAAGCAACCAGATAAACGTAAGGAACAACAAATCTACCACGTGAACCTGTTAAAACCGGGGAGAGCCGAGGAAGGCTTACTAACAGTGCCCTACCCACCAGAGCCTGAACTAGGCCCACAGGCCGCAGAGGCCTCAACTCCAGGGGTGGTCAAAACTAGGGACAATCTTACCCCAGAGCAGAGAGGGCAGGTGCAAAAACTGATCACTGCCTTCTCTTCCATTTTCTCGACCCGACCAGGGAGGACTCACTGGCTAACTCAACATATTCAGATGGACCTGGGCATTAAGGTCAGGGAGCAACCCCGGCCCCACCCTCAGAAGCTTAGAGAGACCATGAAAGAGGAGCTCTGCTTGATGTTAGCGTTGGGGGTGATTGAGGAGTCGTTAAGTGACTGGAAAAGCCCCATGGTACTGGTCCCTAAGCCTGATGGAAGCAGTCGCTTTTGCATCGACTTCCACAAGGTCAATGCAGTATCGAAGTTAGATGCCTACCTGATGCCACGGGTGGATGAATTGCTTGACCAGCTGGGAAAGGCAGAATACATCACAAGTTTAGACTTAACGAAGGGCTATTGGCAGATCCCCCTCACACCTGAGTCCAGGGGGAAAACTCCTTTCTCCCCCCCCCCCTTGGGCTTTTCCTGTTCCAGACCATGCCCATCGGTTTGCATGGGGCCCTGGACACGTTTCAGCAGCTGATGGACCAAATTCTCCATCCCCATAGCAGATATGCAGCCGCATACCTAGATGATGTGGTGATTTATAGTCGCGATTGGCAGCACCATTTGAAACATGTGACCGCGGTCCTGCAGTCCCTCAAGGAGGCTGGCCTGACGGCAAACCCCACCAAATGTCACCTTGGGAAGAGTGAGACCATATACCTCGGGTACACATTGGGAAAGGGCATAATCCGACCCTTGATTAGCAAATCCGGGCCCTCCAGCTGTGCCCCACCCCGTCCTCAAAGAAGCATGTACGCCAATTCCTAGAACTAGCCGGATATTACCACCGCTTTATCCCAGAGTTCTCCTCCATTGAAGCCCCCCTTTCCAATCTCAAGAACGAGAGTCCTAAAAGGATCCAGTGGACCAGAGCCTGGGAGGAGGTGTTTCAAACTCTGAAGGCCCGGCTCTTGCAGGAACCCGTCTTGTACAGCCCTGACTTCGCCAAGGAGTTTTTCTTAAAAACAGATGCCTCAAACATGGCCTAGGAGCAGTTCTATCGCAGGTGGTAGGGGGCAACAAACACCCATCCTGTATATTAGCAGGAAGCTATTCCCGCGAGAGAAGACCTAATCTGTAATCGAGAAAGAAGCTGTGGCGGTAAAGTGGGCCATGGACTCGCTCCATTATTATTTTCTGGGCATGCACTTCACCCTAGTTACCGACCATGCCCCCCTCCACTGGCTCCGTGCCATGAAGGACACAAATCCCCGAATCATGAGATGGTACCTTTCCCTCCAGCCCTTCTCCTTTCGCATCCAGCTTCAGGCCGAGAGAGCCCATCTGAAAGCAGACTTCTTTTCACGGGTTGGTGGAGAACAGTTGATGGAGGGGCAGACCCCAAATAGAGTCATGGGGAGGGGGAGAAATGTGTGAAGGAGCAGAGAGACAGCAGCCAGGCACAGCAGGGGTTAAAGAACACCTGTGGGTTCAGCTAGCCCCACCCTATTACACCTGCAGCCAATGCCAGGCCTGGAGGGGGGAGAAAAGAAGGGAGTCTGGCTTAGTCAAGGGCTGACTAGCGAAGAGGCAGGAGCTCTCTGTATGCCTGCCTGAAGGCACAGACCAGCAACCGGCCTGCCAATGCAGCCACTGGAGGCAAGTAAATCTTCGCTGCCCAAGGGGAACCTACAGAGAAGTCCCAACTGCGGGACAAATGGACGAGTGGGGCCACGCCCCAAACTAAGAGGATTGGCATGGGGAGCAGGTCAGGAAAACAGGCCCTGAACACCCTCTTCATGGCTGGGAGAAAGATCCATCTCCCCTGTTTAAGGGGTTGAGCAACACAGGACCCTGGGCCACTATCTGAGGGAGAAGGAGGGGTCCCCCTACATTCCCCCAACCAACAATCTAGCCACTAGGCTGCCCAGACACTGAGGGCCCTATCACAACATCATATATAATTTGGGGGTCTATACTCAAAATTCATCTATAGAAATGACAGACAGGTACCTTAATCACTTTCACTACAGCCACATGTATGTTGGGGATCAGCAAAGATAACATCAATGGGTGTAAAATGTGTTAACTACACATTTAAAGGACACCAGGAAAGCTTATCATAAATTTGTGACTATCTAATACAAAACCCAGGTGTGACACTCAGAAACCTGAACTAATTATCTTAAGCTTGTTGAACTTGCTTACTGTATAAAAGGACAATACAACAAAAGTTACTCAACATGGTGCACTTACTCAGACTGCCTCAATTTTGAGGACTTGATTAGACCAATTTTTATTCCACAGAAACTGGTTTGTCTAGCATCCAATTATATACATGGAGGGTGAATATAAAAAAGCTCCAAGCTGGGACAAGCACTCCGGGTGTACTATAGTCTAAATGTTCAACCTTCCTCTAGATATGAAAGAATAACATGGAACCTTGTATGTAATGGGTTAACTGTTCCATAGCTATTAACCTTTCCTGTTTTCATGAAAATTCCATGCACGTTTCATAGACTTTAAATGTATAAAATTACATTTTATTTTTATTTTCTTCCCTGACATATTTTAGTTGGTTTATATGGTGATGGTGGTAATAAGTATTACACCAAATAATACCAGGGATATAACAACCTCGGTGGTGACAACAGATGTGGATAGCACTTCAGGCTATTTAGAAAATAAAGACCAAAGTAAGTGAGGTCAGAAGCAAGTCAGTGGTCCCTGAGAGAGGTCAGCTGTGGGTCTTGGAAGGATGTCTGAAGTTTTTCTCTGGATACAGACAGTTATCAGGTCCCTGGCTTAGCAAGGGAAGTTCATTATCTAGAAACATCTGCCCTGTACTGATGGGGTCAGAGGGAGGATGAGCCAGTGGTTATGGCACTAGCCTGGGACTTGGAAGACCCAAATTCAATTCCCTGGGTTGCCACTGACTTCCTGTGTGACCTTGGGCAAGTCACTTTGTTTCTCTGTGCCTCATTCCCCAAGTGTATGAAAAAAACCCTAACAAATAAAAAATAATAATAATAAAGAAAGAGGAATAGCACTTCCCTGCCTCTCAGGGGCATCATGTGGTTGAATATATTAAAGAATATTAGGCCCTCTGATACTATGGTAATGGGGCCTTAGGTATAAGTACCTAAGATAGATATCTAAGTAGTTAGGTAGCAGTACCACATGTCAAGAGTGGTAGTTAGTCACCATGTTGTTCTTCACTGGAATAAACTCTACCTGAAAATTAAAAGTGTCCATAGCTGCTAAATGGACATCCAGGTTGGATAACCAGGAAGCTAGCACCCACGGATGCCACAGTGAAGGTGAAAATCAGCAAGGGAATGTACGTGTAACGCACAGGGAGGGATAGGCCTATGTTATCAGCTGAGCCATGGGGGTACCTCATTGGAAGCTAACTAATAATAACAACACCGTGGTAAGCGCCCTTGTTGAAGATGGAGTTCTTTGCCCTGGTATCCAGCAGTTACTGAATCCGCCTTCCAGTGAGTAAAAGATGCTGTTGTACCTTCACCTACATTGGTTGCTGTGAGTTTTCAAGGTGCAGCAGAGACCCTGTTAATGGCAATGGGAAACCAGCCCTCTCCTTCAGGATTACAGTGTTCTGAAAAGCCTTCATGAGGTGGGTAGCAACAGCCCCTTTTGGCTTCAGAAGCATTTAGCCAAGTGATTGGGGATGGCCACGAGAATTAATATAGTGGCCACAAGCTGGGCAACCCACTGTATTTACACCCTGGCCATTTTAATTGCAGTTTGAACAGAATGGTGCTGAGCTAATTATAGGTATTTATGTACTTACAGAATTATTGAGCTGAGTGATAAGACTAATACAGGAGCCCACACTGGTTGGGAGGGTGGCAGCAAATTAAACTGGCCTCATCATAGGGGGGTAGAAGTTGTTAAGAGCTGATGTAAAGATAAGGCGGAGGAAGCCATGTGCAGTGCACACCACCGTTTTATTGGTCCTACAAAGACCAGGAACTATGCTACAAATTCTTGATTGCCTTGTATTGCACCTTATCTAATAATTATCTATTTACACATATACAGAGCACTCCTAACTGAAACCGTCAGCCTGGGAGTCTAGGCTGCTTGCTCAATTGTGACAATATTTGCTTCCAGAAGGAGATTTCCCTTCAGTTGTGAACACTGGAGGTGCAAGATCTTCCTCATGCATTTCCCCAAAAGTACACAGTAAACAGATTTCTTTAGAGCTATGATGTAATGTTGAATGTATTTTCACGAGGTCTCTATATGCTTACCAAAGAACCAGCCTTGCAGTAGCTTATTGTGATGTCTGAGGAAGTGGGCTAGTGAACCTGAAGTTTTTGAGGTAACAAATCATGCCGCATGTGGCTATGGTTACCAGCATGTAGGACAGCATACACGTATGTGTGAGAGAGAAGTAAGTGTGTGTGTGTGTGTGTGTGTGTGAGAGAGAGAGAGAGAGAGAGACTTCATCATTGAAATGCAGCGATTGTGAGAAAAGCCACAAGTTAACTCTGAGAGAGAAGGAAATAAAAACCTCTCCAAAAATTGCAAACCTTATAAAGTGATTTTACAAGATTTTTTTTTTCTTGGCAGCAGCAGATTTCCATGTGTGTGGAAGGTCTCTCTTCCAAATTCTGCAGATGTCAGTCTGTTTGGGGAAGATTCCCAGGGGAGAGGGCAAAAGGCAACTTTTTTTTTTAAATACCCAAAAAGTGAGTGTGTGTGTAGTGTGCATCTGAGATTTCTAGGATTGATTGTCCTTTTCACTTGCATATTTCACCAAATAGCGGAGTATTTAATGGCAGCAGTGACCACAATGCCGTCAGTGCTCTAAGCATAAACAGTTTTTTTTCCACTTTATATCTAGCTATCTGCATTCAATTCCAAAGCCACTTTGCAACTTTAACACAAAGCTGAGACAAAATTAAAAAAAAAAAAAAGTTTGCTTCTTTTGCATGTGAAAGTTGTGGTGGACATGTTGGGTACTAATTTCATTTTTATCATTACAGCTACAACAACATAGAACCACATTATAGCTGCCTTGGCAGCCACACCTTCTGGGCTGGGTGTTGTAGCCACTGTGGTTGTATGGCTCTCATTGGCTTCATGGGGAGCTGCACATTCCTGGTGCAGCAGCATCAGGTTCTATATAGGATTCCTAGCGGGGATGTAATTTGCTGTGTGTGAGCTGTATCTCAGTTAGAGCTGCTCATATTTTTTTATTTGAATTTTTGATTAATTTTTGAGGGGAGAGGTATCCTGCAAAACTGTAAGAAAGTTTTCCCATTTTTTCAATCCGCTCTAAAGCTAATTGGAATTTTTTTATTTAAAAAAAATCACTGAAATTTTGAAAAATGTAAGAAAAAAAAAACTTATAAAAACAATGTCATGTTTTATCAACCAGCTCTACTCTGAGTGAAGTCTCCTCTCTTTTTTTGTTTACCCCACTACCGTAGGCTTACAACCCAGTTACAAAGAGCTGTCTCAAAAAGAGACAAAAGCAATGAAAGAGTCCTGTAAGTGAACTATCCCCGCTACTCCTGCGAGCCCTGCTTTCAGAGGCTCTGTGGGTGCTTTTGGCTCATCAATCAAATCTGAGTTGGAAGTGCTCCCACTACCTCTCTCGCTGCTGTTCCTCTGGCCAGTGTCTCCAGCATGCTCAACATCTTAAAAAACACCCCCTAAATAATAGCGCATTAGTGCTGGGAGAGATCATGACTGAGACGGTTATTGAAAAAAGGGGCCTCAAATCTTTTGAAAATTCAGATTTGGGGCCCGATTCTCCTGTCACTTGGACCAGTATAAATCAGGAGTAACTCCCCTGAGATCAGTAGGGTTACAGCAGAATGAAACTGATCAGAATCAGGCCCATTAGGAACTTCAAGGACAATAATAAGTTCTTATGGAACTTGTGTTTCTTTGGGGCTGTACTAAAGGACTGCTGGGAGAGATGCCGAGAAGGAGGAAATTGGAAGTTACTGGTGATGGATGAACTGGGAGTTCCAGGCACCGTGCTCTCTAAATTTTAAGTTTGTTTCACCTTTCCTGCTACAGCGGATATTAATTTTTATAAGAAGGAGTTGGTCTTTGGAGTGGTTATTTTTTGGGAGGAGGAGTTAGTTTGGATTTTAATTGTGTGGCTAAATCCCCTAGTCAGCTTTGAAAATCTCAACCTGTGTATGTGTGTGTGTGTGTGTGTTTTCATCTCATAAATTAATTTAGATTATATATAAGGAGTGCCGCAAACTATGTGGAAAGAAAAGAGGTTTACTAGCTGATTGGCTATGTTTATATTTCTCTTCCAGTTTTGTGTTTTTGTTGTTGATATTGTTCAGCAGCTGCATGGAACTGAGAATCAAGAGAAATAGGGGCAACAACAACAACAAAAGTAGCAGAATCTTAAGATTTGCAAGTTTCCATGATGTGGTTCTACCTTAGAGGAGAAGGCACTCTGATACTATGGAAGGCACTCAGATGCCATGGGGATGGTAAACCTTGCTAGTTAGATTCCTGGCTGGAAACAATGACCAAAATTTGAAAAGGTGCCATCAAGAACTGAGGAAGAACAAAGCTGCTGAGGCTTTCCACTTTAAAGAACATTCAGGAGAATGAAAGCTTACTCCTGCTTATTTCTTCCTTCACAAATTTGTATAACTACCTGCAAAATTCTTTCAAAAGTGGACTCAGCAGTCACCTAAACTGAGCACACTTGCTACCTAATCTATCCCTGCTCATCACCTTGGTATGCAAGTGAAACCATATTAGACTCCATTAACTTTAATCTCCAGGGTCCTCCTATTCGACCCTTTTAAAAAACAAGACACTGAAGAAATTATTTAGCTGATGTTCATATTAACCCAAGAATTCAGTTTATTTTGGTTCAATTCAAAATTAGAGATGGGCCAGATCCTCAAAGATAGATTCTCACGTTCAGGGATGTTTGGATCCAGGGTTTTGTTTTATTTTCCTGCCCATCTCTACGCAGGATTAAAGACTACAGATGAGATGTTAAGAGGGGGGACTTTAAGTGCCGAGAGGGAATTGGGTGTTTATTGTAAGGAGTTCCAACTGAAGAATGAGGCCCTAAGAGATTTCTTCAGGCAGAGCTGGGGTACTGTAGTATAAGAGATGATGGAAGGCATGTCCATCCATGAGGGACAGTGAATCATGCAGAGAAAATGTCAATTATGTAGGCCATTCTGTGAGAATCTGACAATGGCCAAGAATGGGAATCAATATACTAACAAAGAAAACAGGCAACAACCGGAAAGAGTATAAACGTGTAGGGTAGGCATATATGGGGGCAGACAACCGGCAAAGAGGAAGGAAGAAGCTAAAATAAGCAAAGAATGAACAGACAGGAAATAATAGTAAGCAGTGAAAGAGGTAAAGTGTGACTTAGAGGGAAATAAGAGAAAAGAATTACAAAGCTAAATCTAAAATTATACAGCTGTTACTTAGGGGAAATTTCTCTGGTGTCTGATGCCAGTGCAAGAGGCATAACAAAGAAATTAGCAGAAGTGCTGTTGAAGTAAATGCGAACAGAGGCAGTTCTGAATCCCTGATAACATGGGGGATTTTTGAACCCTGTGTTAGCTTGAGCAAGTCACTTCACTTCTTTATGCCTTAATTTCCTTACCTGTAAAATATGGATACTATTTCATGAAGCAATTTGAGCTCTATTATTTTATTTTGATGTCTTGGGCCTAGGTCTCTTACGTACAAGACTGTAATTCAGGAGTAACTTCACTGAAGCCAATGGAGTTGGTTCACAGGAATAAAACAGCACGGAATCGGGTGCCTTGACTTTAACCAAAGAATTACAGGGCAATGAAACATCAGCTGGGACTAAATAAACTCTTTAAACCAGATCAGAGATGAGAGTCAGAAGGGTACAAAAGGGAAAGTTTGACAGGTCAGTAATTGAGAGAATGAAGCCTCTGCAAAAGGGTAGAATCATTTATAGCAGCACAAAATTACACATAATAAAGCAATGTGTTGAAGGCAGCCTAACTGAAGAAACAGCAAAATCAACATGAAACTATTTTGCTTTAGTAAACAGTGGTTCAGGCAAATATTTTCTATATTTTGGCTGCATACACTCTCTTTCCTGTTCTCTGAAGTTTGCTTTGAGTTCCAGATCTGAGCAAATTGTGTGTAGGCCCAGTTACCCTTGCAGTTCCTGAGCCTCACCGAACCTTTTAGTGGGCATTATCTGAGTTTTGTAACTGAAACCAAGCAAGTGTCACATAGTTTCAGGTTTTTGCTGTGACCATTTTGGACGGCTCTGAAATAACATGTTGGGGAGATTCCAGAAATCAGAGTCTGAGCAACTACTCATCCATAAAGAGGAACATACTTTGTGAGACTAAGCAAGGTGGTGTGAAAATGATCCAGGGCAGCTTCTTTGTTTAAAATATAAAATAAGGAACTGGAAAGGGAAAAATTGATTATGTTGCTTTGCCAAGCACGTGTGCCAGGGCTTGAGCTGTAGTGCCCAAGTCAGCTCCCGGTTGCACTGGGGAAATCAATGGGAGTCACATCCATCTAAAACTGGTGCAAGTGAAACACGAATGAGGCTTATATGTCTTTTACATGTCTGAGCCTTCTGGTGATTATGATGTTCTGACAGTGTGCTCAGCACTGTACAAGACATAAGTCTCAGTCTGTGCGCTCACTGCAGACACCTCTAGATTCTTTCACCTGGAGTGAGATGGAACTCAGAGCCTGATGGGAGGAGGTGGGATATGGTGGCTTTAAGCCATCTTTGCATCTTCTGATCCTGAGCTGCTCTGGGGGGCTAAGTTAGACAGCCCTGGGGGCTGTCCAAATCCCAGCAGCCTCCCTAAGCTGTGCTATGGGCCACAGTGATGCCCAGAATTGCTGCAGCATTATTGCTGTGGACCTCCCGCAACACACCACTCCTGCCCCCATCCACATCCTGGCGTGCACCTTATGCTAGGGCTTCCTGTGGGATCTCAGAAGGCAGGCAGCCTTCCTTATGGCTCTCTTCTGCAGTGTCAATGCCGGTAGGAGTTCAGGCTTCTAGAGCAGGTCTGAGGATTTCACTCCTGATTTTTTTTCAAAAAAATTGATTTCTTATTGTCATTGCTTCCCCAGATTTTGCCATGCAACAAGAGTTCTCTTCACTTGATAAACATGGTGAGGGCGGGTTTAAGCTCTGTTTTATTAAGTTTTACATACAAGTAAATTATTGAACTCCTTAAAATCTCTTATTTTGAACATTAAAGGGAAAACAAAATCAGATTATCTTTTTCTGTTGGTCCCAGGGAAACTATATGGCAAAATGTTAGACATGTGGAGTTTATTTATATTTGGAGAGATTTTTTTCAAAATAATATATTCATTAACAGGTTGTAAGGGTAAGCTCTTTTTAACACCCAGTTTTCTCAGCAGGCAGGTTTGTCCAGCTCTTCCTTACCTCTGTACAGAACCTAACGCAACAGAACCCCAGCCGAGTCTCAGATCTCTGGGTGCTGCTGTATTACAAACAATAAATCATAAATTAACATAAAAAGTAGCTAATGCATAGAAAAAAAATGTGATTCACTATCTTAATGAAATCATTTAATTTATGGATTATTTCTAAAGATCAAAATTGATTAAACTCTATTCTAACATGAGCAAATAAGTCAAAGTTGCCATTTCTTTTCTATCTTTTCAAACCAAAGCCACGATGGAATTATTCAAGTGCAAAATCTGTCCGTTGCTAAAATCTGTCCATTTTCTTGCTTTAACTCAAATGTTTAAACTATTGGCCCCTTAACTCTGCATCAGTACAAATGGCAATAATATAAGTACGTTTTTGGACAAAGCATCCATTAAAGAGATATTAGTGTCATTATGAAGTGATGATAAACATCCTGAGTTTATGTACACTAAAAGACCAGAGATCAAATAGATTTCCTTGCCTGGGAGTTGACTTGTAAAACATAATGATTGTGTTGTTGGTATGGTAGTGTAATGGCTGTAGGATGTAGATGAGGATGACCTAGATTTGAGAGGTGGATTTTCACATTTTTAAAGCAAAGTGGTTTGTGTTTGAAATTTCAAAGAGAGTGGGGGTATTCTGTGATTGTCATCTTCAGTAATTTCAGTGTAACCCTCAGGTCTGTTCCTTTTCATGATACTGGCACACGTGCGTGTATGTGTGTATACGTACTACTGCCCTCTATCGGAGAGAATTGGAACCATTTCAACCGAGTTATATAGGCCCTATATTACTAACACCTTAAAAACAAACAAAAAAAGATTCTCCTTTAACTCAAAGGGCAGAGCCATGTGATTTGGAGAAAGGGGACTTAGACTTTACCCCCACAGTTGTGAAGTTCTGAATGGCCCAAGTGTGCAGAACAGTCATAGCCATTAAACTGTAATAGCCAGAGGGACTAGTTTTCTTCTGCGACTCTGTACGTGTGCGCACTTCGAAGTTCACTTCCCCCTTGCTGCCTTCAGTTAGCTGTCACTCAGGCAAGGGGCGCACACAGACCAGAGATGCTGCACATTCAGACAGTTCTGAGGAATTCCAGAGGGCACAGTTCCAGCCCCTGTTTTGGTTATTAATCTGTTTTGTGTTAACATTAATGTCTTCAAAAGAATTCTGGGTTCCAGTCAATCTGGAGCTCGCTTTTAGTTCTGTGATGCAGTTAGGGTTGGCTGATTGAACAAGATTGAACCCATCACTGCACAATGGAATGACAGTCCAAAGCAGCATTAATGCAATTTAGTAATACGGGTGTGTTGGGTCTTTTGTCCTCCACAAAGTCTGAGACATAAGAGCTGTCTGTCTGTGAATGTGGAAAATGCATTATCCAAGCAGCAAGAGACTGTTATCTGCCACGTAAATAACTGAACCCAGAATATGAACCAGGTTTGGTTTGCTGTGTACATGAAGATATTTGTTATCAGAAGCCCCAATCACATTAAGGCCCTGCCATATAAATACACACACTCACACACACACCTCCCCCAAAGAGCTGGTAATCAGAATTAACACATGATGCAACATGTTGGTGTGATAACCAAGTGGAGGGAGTAGAAGAGGAAGGACAAGGTTAACAGTGACAGGAAACTAAGGTTATATAGACTGGCTACCTACATCATTTGTTAATGTTGTTAATGGTGTCAGTAGTTCCTGCTGGCCACCTGCCTAGCCATTATGTTAAAAGGCTAACATGTGAAAACCCTTTCTGTACATAAGTTTGGGTACCTTTTATGCTTTCTGCAGTAATACATATGGAGGAATATAGCCTGATTGTATTCTCTGTTTTGTTGTTGTTGTTGTAACAAAATTAAATCAAAACAGCGTGGCCTCAAAGACACAGATTCTTTGGACCTCATGGTACTTGGTAAAGTTTGGAGTCATCAGATACGCACAAGTTTAACACTCCCTTGTATATATTTTCCAAAGGAATATTGCAAAATGACTATTGACTGATTGGACTGTTTTATGAACAACTATCAGGGAAAAGATAGAACACTCACCGCCATTCTAACTGGATGAAAGACCATTGGTGATAGATTGCAATACAGCATCATACACCTCTATAGGCAAGCATTAGAGAATGTTCAGGGTCAACCATAAGTGTTTCATGGTGGTGAAAGTGATTGGAATCAGTATGATATCCCTGCTGCTTTTACTCCTAGAGAGTTACTGTATGTATGCCACAATCATCTCAGTGAAATCTATCTAACCATATCCCTGGGCATACCTCTGAAGAGCTTACAAATTAAATAGACAAGACAGACAAAGGCTGGGAGGAGAAACAGAGGCAGAGAGAGGTGAAGTGACTTGCCTAAGGTCCCACAGCATGTTGGTGGCAGAGTTGAGAATTGAATCCAGATCTCCTGGTTCCTTGTCCAATGCCCTATCCACTAGACCATATTAATATAAATAGAGCATAATGTTCATTTGATAACCACCAAAAAAGTGACAGACACCTCTAAAATCCCAAATTAAAAGTACAATTATCTTTCAAAGGCACAATATGTTTGATTAGGTCCAGTGCACTACTTTTTAAAATGCACTATTTTAATTTCCTCCTTCTAACTGGCATGAATTCATATCTGAGCATTTCGAAGATCTTCCTCCCATTTCTTTGAACTAAGGGGTGAATTTTTTAAGAGGGAAACAGATCTTGTACATAAAAACAAAACAAGTAGCTCAAAAGATGAAAGGTCAGCCCATTAGAGCCTTTCACAGGGTCCTCTCCTCCGTCTGTGCCTCAGAGCACACATCCTCCTTGGAAGTGTTTCTGTTAGCATGTTAATGAGCACGTCACCCATGGGAAGCTCTCCATTTCCTGGCTGAATATAGTATGGAAAATTAAATTTCACAGAAAATATATATAAAATCCAATATGCCTCTATAGCAAATGAAATTCATATGGAGTGGCCAGATATTAACAGTCGTTAATACTTAGCAGAGTTATATTTTACACATTGAAAGTGCTGTACAAATATTAACTACTTCCCTTTCTTTTCCTCCATGTTCTTGCTCTTCCATTTCATTTCCCTTCTGCAATATCTCTCTTCCTTTTGTCTCTCTTTCTCACTATCTAGGAACTTACATGTGCCCCACTCCACCCACTCCAATCATTGTACTATCTGAGAGCCTTCTCCACAATTTCCCTTTACTAACCATGTCACTGCAGCTGGGACCAATAATATTTGTTCTAGCTGAGTGTATGATCCACTGTTCACTTTTAGCCTGACCCCAAACTAAGCTCCAATTTTTTTCTTTGTCTGTGGAACAAAGTAGAAAAATTAGCTTTTGTTTCTACTTTGGAAGATTTTTTTGTGTAAAATCTCTTCACCTTTATGGGCTTTGAATATTATCTTTTAAACACAGGGCCCCTAATGTTGTGTTTTGTCCTTTTTTTTTTTTTTAGCCATTTTTCTGATTCTCTGCATAAGAACCTGAGCAGTCTGAATGGCTTAGTATTTAACTGCAGCGTCTCAATTTTATGTGGTGAAACAATAATTATAGACAGCTAATTTTGTACAAGGCAACTTCTAATACATAAATAAACAAACTTTTCCTGGCAGGAGGTGAGGGGAGCCCAGAGTAGAAAGAAGGTTGTGAATCAGGGTGTGATTAGCATGTGTTGGTGCTATTAACTCCACTGGAGTTAGTAGTTAATATATTTAGTGGCAGGGATGCCAACTATGAGCCCCCCAGAAATAGACGGCTGCTCTAGGCCTTAACGTCACTGCCTTTTATTTTGTTTTCACCAGAGGCTTTCTCCAGTCTTCCTTTTACGGTTTTATGTAAACTCTGGGGTCCTACTGGATGAAAGTGCTCTCTGTTTTTCAGCAGAGCTGTGGTTTTTGGATTTTACAGCCCCAAAATTACTTCATGATGATCCAGAGTACACATCACAGCTCAGAAACCACACGGGAGTTGTGTTGGTAAAGGAAGCTGAGAGTTGCTGAAGTAGCCAGACTGAAATTTATAACTGTGACCTGGGCCTTGTCAGGCCTTTATGACACAGTGTAAAGTGAATTGCTGCTTAGTCACCAATTTGCTTGGCAAGATTGGTTGTATTAGGAAATACATAAAAGGTCAGACAGTAGGAGTTTGTCTAGACATCCTATTTTGGATTATATGCTCTACGTGTTTCTGTGGCAACCTCTGCAAAACACTCATATTTCAGGAATATTTTTAAAGAACCTTTTATTTTTTTTTCTGTAATAAGCTACAAAAGTTTTTGTGAGCAAAATTAGCTCTGTTCTTTACTGCATTCAGCCTGTGGCTATCAAACTAACCATTTTAGAAATGGAGAGGAGTTACCTCTACCAGTCTCTCTCCAGACTATTGGAGTTCCAGTAATGCCTAATTCATAATGAAAGGAGAGGTGATTCCCTCAGGGAGGAGTCTGTGACTTGGAGAAACATGTGGAATTACCATAGATGAAAGAGCCAAGAGATAGAAATGGCATGTTTTCTTTTGGCTTCTAGCTGAAGTTAATTTACAGTTCATCTGCTAGTGACTTGCATAGGCCCAATGACGAGGATGGGGATATAACAAATAAGCCATCAGGATCTCTACCTAAATAGAAAACCAAGTTTTGCAAGTAAAAGGGGAGGGGGAGTTACCCCAGATTTTGCAAGTAACAACTGAGTCCACTAGAATTCCAGCTGGTTTTTTTTTTTTTTTTTTTTGAAATCTAAAAAAATCTGGGGAATAAAGTATTTTGTAGCAAAAGAGGAAAAGTAACCTGCCAAGCAAAATGGGCTTGATGGGCTGATTTTTCTACTTCCATGACATTTTTATTATTATTATGATTACTCCCTTACCTCCTTTCCCCTCCTCCAAATGAAAAATAGGAAAAAATCCAAATTTAGGCCTTATGGATTTTTTTTTTACTCCATTTTTAAACTGAAAACATATATGTGTACTCCTGGAGTTTCAATGACATTAATTGGATTTGGCTGGGCTTTCCAGGTTGAATCACATACATGCCAATTTAAACTAAATAGAATGTAGCAAGAGGGCTTTTTTATGAAAGCCAAGGGTAGATTTATATTGTCTACTTAACTAAAAATTAATAAATAAATAAACATTGTAGACAGCCCTTTTGACCAGGATCATTAAAATAAGCGTGTGTCTTAACATTGTGATTCTTATCATCTGGTACCTGGAAAATGGTGTTTAATATCCATTCTTGAAGGGCCTGATACTTATTAGGCTGAGGGTTTTTTTCATTTTTCATAATTATAATCTTCTGAATAAATAACACAGTCTAAGGGATTTCACATTGCCATCTGATGACATAGCCAGCACCTGGAGTCATGTGGTATTAATTCAGTGGGACTGCACAAGTTTTATAATAATATAATCCTTAGTACTTGTCTAGCACCTTGCATCAATAGATCTCAAAGAACTTTCAAAAGTGGGCATCATTAGTCCCATTTTACAGATGAGGAACAGATGGGGAGAGTGAGGCACAGAGAAGGAAGTGGACAATGACTACTTGCAGCTCCCTTTGGCTTTCATCAGAGCTTACTCAGCACCTCTGAAAATCAAGCTGTAAGTAACTTAGCCACAGTCACCAAGGGATTTATCAGCAGGTCTGTGAATAGAAGCCCTGTCTTTTGACTCCCAACCTGATGCATTAGCCACTGGACCAAGGTGCATTACTTAACAGGAGGGTTTTAATGATAGCTGCTGGAAGAGGGCTGCCTAAAAAGTACTCTTTGTTAGGAGTATGTCGTTCTCTAGAGATGTCTGGTTTATGCTCAATTTAATCCAGATTCCTTTCCTTTTTCCTGATGTTCATAAACCGTGAATGTTGTTTCTGTAATATTTGATACATAATTCTGCTGAGATGGTGTATTATTAAGTTGATTTGTTAATCTACCTATGAGATGCCATGCTGAGTTATGATTTAGGGCTTAGGCTGACTGAAGGCACCATGTTACTGTATTGATCCAGGATCCTTGAAACTAGACCAGGAAATGCAGTGATGATGATACCCTATGAATTTGATTCTGGGGACTCCAGTGCCTCCCAGTCAAAGTGTGTCATTTTGTAGTTACAGCTATCACCAAGGAGACTACATGGAAGGCAGGGGGATTATATGTGTATTTGAAGGAGTGTTGTGACTTCTGTTGGGGGGGTGTGACGAAGTGGGAATTTTCTGTAACATTTTTATGACCTCCTCTGTATGCCTTAGTTTTTCCTATATTCTGCATGGAAACCCAGTAGAGGAAAAAGGACTCTTTGCTCTGAGGGCAAGCTTAGGGTATATCTACACTTAAACTGCTACAGCAGCACAGCTGTAGCACTTCAGTGTAGACACTTACTCAGGGGCAGCAAGTTTCATAGGCCTGGGAAGGCTAAACCTTCACTGGCCGAGGCTGTGGCCCCGTCCTGAAGCCAGCGGGGACTCAGCTCCAGCCGTGGCCTCAGCCAATACAGTAACACGGCCCAGGGGTCAGGCCAGTGGCTTGGGGATCAGGCCAGCCAGCACAGCCCGGGGTGGCTCGGGCCGGCCGGCGGGGGGCAGGCCAGCTGGGCCATGCAAATATAGGGCTAGCTGGCACAGCTCAGGCCACTGGGGGCTCGGGGCTCCAGCTGTGGAGGGAAAGAGCAGTTTGGGTGTGGGGCCTTGGGTGAAAGGGGCGGGGCCAGTGGGGGGGGGGTTCACCGGCTGCCCATGCACTCGTCCCAGTGACAGGAGGGGTTCTCCCATTGCTGTCGTTAATGCACCTCCCTGAGAGACAATAGCTAGGGCAACAGAAGAATTCTTCCACCTAACACTGGGGGCTAGGTCAGCATAGCTACATCTCTCAGGGGTGTGCATTTTTCACACTCTTGGGAGACGTAGCTATGCCAGTGTAAGTTTTCAGTGTAGGCCAGCCCTAAGAGACATAGGTATGAATGTTGCCTAGCTGTCTCAGCTTGAATGGCTGAGGGCCAACCCCATATCAGTGGAGAATCTGAGAAGACAATGGCAAATCCAGTCACCAGGATATTGACACGTAGCAACCAATGACCTAGAGGGAGATGGAATTCCCGACCCCTCAGCAAGGAAGCTGAGCAAAATCCTCCAGCTAAAGAGCAAAGGACTGGGAAGGTGGAAGTGGGCGGGGGAGCTAAGAGTTGGCTGCTGGAAGAAATTGGGGATCCCACTTGGGAACTGACCAAGGAGGTCAACCTGAGAAAAAGATAGAGCCTGAACATGGAGTTCACTACAGCTTGGCCAGGGCTCTGGGCTAACCAGAATGGACTTGGACTATGCTTTAACCTTAGTTTCTCTATGCTAACCTAAGGACTTCCTATGCTGTGTTGCAGCTGATTAATAACCCTACTGTTTTGACAACACCATTTGAGGGGCACTGCAAATGCTTGATGAGGTGCATTAATCTCTGAACAGTGTACAAGTCTCTGTCAGGAGTCTATCTCAATTGGACTCTCTGACCAGAGCTCACGGTATAAAGCAGGAGTGCGGTTGCCCCAGAGGTTCAGTCTCAGGAAGCGGAGAAGCCGCATGGTCCACCCTGAAGGAAGAGTGAGTCCCCTTGGGGTCTGGCACACTGAAGGTGTTCCTCCAAGAGATTGTTCCAAAGCTGTCGGCGTAGCACTGATCCTGTGGATCTGTGACAGAGTGAGGGTATGCACACTCGCATGTGTACACGCATGTATCAGGAATGTCCCACCATCACTTAGCATTGTGATTCAGTGCTCCAAGAACCCCTACAAACAAACACACTCTTCTTAGTCTGCTTGTTCCCCGAGATTTCCAATTGGAAGCATTTGATTCAAATTGTTTCAAGATACTAAAATAGGGAATGACGGGAAAGTGTCCAAGTTGTATGTGAGCAGGCAAACACCTTCCTGTTTCCAAATTGTTTTCAGACAGGTTAGTTTGTTCATGCTTCACTTTGTATATTGCTTATAAATTGAAAGTTTATTTTTGTTAAAAAATAATGTGTAATACAAAGACTGTAGAACCACATCAAATATTCCTAACTTCCATCACAAATCTGTTCTCTATTATTATGATTATTACTCCTATAGCGCTGTCTGGGCAAAGGTGCTCTGCAAAAGGATAGGTTTGCCAAACAAGTAACAGGTCCCTGCCCTAAGGAGCTTACAGTCTAAAGGCAATTTTGGCTTGATTTTCAAAGATGTTGAATACCCACAGTTTATATTGATTTCAGTGGGAGCTGTGAATTCTTGGTACCTTTGAAAATCAAGCCAAATATATATAATTACTTCTTCCAGTAGGATGTCTGGAAGTCATTTATAACATTTTAATTAAAAAAAATATTCTTGGGTCTTTTAAGATTAGCTTTAATCTCTTTGAAAGACTCTCCACATTATTCCCATCTGCAATTTGAAGTGAACCTGAGAATGCCTCCAGCTATTAGGGAAAATCTCATTTAACATAGCAATATCCACCTCCTGGGATGAGCGACATTCCTAGCTCTAAATGTGAATACAAATAGAAGGTTATCTACTGCTCAGGGAGGAAAAGACAAGAAAGCACCAGAACTACATGTCACTGGAAACTTATAAGTACACGGGGCTGCAGGCAGGATATTTTGGACTTGGGACAAAATGTAGAGTAATCGCTCAGACTCTGCAAGAAGGATCATATCATTATCCCCATTTTACAGATGGGGAAACTGAGGCACGGAGCAGTGAAATGGCTTATCTACTGGCAGGCTAGTGGCAGAGTTAGGAATAAACCCAAGTTTCCTGAATCCCAGTCCAGTGTTTCTAGCCACTAGCTCACACTGCCTTCCTAAAGCTAAATTAAGGTGAAATTCAAACTAAAATGATGTTGAATTATAAAGGGTAACAATGTTCCTAACAAAATGAGAAACTAGGTTTCTCTTAACCACCACACATCTTGAGAACTGGAGATTCTATCCTGTTGTAGCATCAGCAGTCAGATCTGCCGTTCGATCCCACTATTCGCTCAGACGCACAAAGACAACTGAGCCTTTCAGCAGCACACTCAGCCCTTCAGTCCATTCACCTGATGAGCATGGGACTTCGCTTCCATTCCACTCCAAAGCTTCCACCCAGTTTGCCCTAAATGACTTCCCTGGATGCTGGATGTGTATCCTGTGCATTTCCCTGGTAACTGGCATACAGCCGGCATAAGATTCTTTGGCACATATCCATTCATCTTCACATTGCACACATGCTTATATGTATATATCATTATTGATGAATATATTATCTGGCAGCAGTTTTATATAAGATAAAAAACAAATCAACTTTGTCTCTCTTGCTTTTGTTCATGCTCTTTATCTTTCTTGACTAACTTTTTTTCTCCCTGTTGGGCTCCCTCCTTTCTTAGGTCTTTTCCAATGTTTTTTCCCCTCCAAATAATTATTCCCCTTGCTGAATATCGCCCTGTATTCAATTCTCTTTCTTTCCCATTCCTTCTGTTTATTCCTCCTTTCTTACTCTTTCCTTCTAGTCATCATCCCCATCTCTCCCCCACGCCCCAGTCCACCTCTTCTCCTACCCAGTTTGTCCCAATCTCTGCAGTGAGAGGTAGAGATCAGGGAGTGTATGATCCCCAGATGGTCAAGCCATAAGTGGCACCTGCATTCTGCAGCTGCTCAGCAGCTCCTCCTCCTCCTCACACTCAGCCTGAGGCTACATCTACACTACAGGGGGGGGGTCGATTTAAGATACGCAAATTCAGCTACGCGAATAGCGTAGCTGAATTCGACGTATCGCAGCCGACTTACCCCGCTGTGAGGACGGCGGCAAAATCGACCTCCGCGGCTTCCCGTCGACGGCTCTTACTCCCACCTTCGCTGGTGGAGTAAGAGCGTCGATTCGGGGATCAATTGTCGCGTCCTGACGGGACGCGATAAATCGATCTCCGAGAGGTCGATTTCTACCCGCCGATTCAGGCGGGTAGTGTAGACCAGGCCTAAGTAACTGGATGTTCACACCTGCTGCACAGCTGCTCTGCAGGAGTAATGGGGGAGAAGAAGGTGATGCAGCTGCTCAGAAGTTGCAGAGTGCAGATGCTATTAAGATCCATATCAGCATAACTGGGGTAACCTGACCTTCCCTTAGCCCTTCCATGGGGCACAAGAACAAAGGGCATGAGACCAGAGAAAAGGTGACTTGTTAAGTGCTGCCTGGCCCCTCAAATCAGGCCGTTCCCAACACTAAACCAGATGAACCGCATGGCCAATAGGATCCCAGCCTCTTGCAACATTATTTAATATAGTAATATCCCATCAAACATCAGGCACTGGTGCAGCTAAACTGGGGTTAGCAACAGTGGAAATTCATTTACATTCCCTAGTGTAGACAAGGCTTTGATGTTGGTTATATAACCAGAGATGGTCCAGCCAGATCCATAAGCTATTTTGAAGACTTTCATTCTCTATTAACAAGAGTATCACAGACAGGGCCGGCTCCAGCATTTCTGCCGCCCCAAGCAAAAAAAAAAAAGCCGCGATCGCGATCGGCGGCGGCAATTGGGGGGGGGAAAGCCGCGATCGGCGGTGGGTCCTTCGCTCCTAGAGGGAGTGAGGGACCTGCCGCCCCCGAATTGCCGCAGGTGCCACCCCTCTCCCTCGGCCGCCCCAAGCACCTGCTTGTTAAGCTGGTGCCTGGAGCTGGCCCTGATCACAGACAGAGAGAGTTCCCAGACAACACTTCATCTTCACTCACTCATTTACAACTACCTGTTCTAAAAAAAAGTTCTCAGGCAAAAAAGCTCTGTATGATTGGCTGCTCATAAATCATATGCAGCAGTCATACCAAAACATGCCTACTGTGTTCTAAGAACAATCACATGAGTATTTATTGCTATGGCGAATGCAAATATCTCAATCTGCGCTGGACTTGTGTTCAGAGCCAAAACAAACTGAAGATTACCAGCTCCCCACCATTGAGGCCCGGCCTACACTTACCTTATTTCTCTAAAATTTCCCATTACTACTAAAACCTGTGTATCTCCATCCATGGTAGCAGCGAGGCAAAAGGTTATTGCACACAGGGTGCCAGGTAGCTGCTGTCAATTTAAGAACCATCTCATGCAAATATGTTCTTAGCAGGAATAGATGGCATGGAGTTGGAATTGCCTAGGGCGCGGTCTACAGTAGCTCACCCATCATTGTTAGTGCCAGTGGAAAATTTGTAGTAAAAAAGCCTCATGTAAATACCCTGTGTAAGAAAGCCCAGGTCTTTTGGCTGTTTCTGTCAACGGAGCTGACCTGCCTATTGAGGTGTGGGCGGGAAACGTCCCTAATGGCTTATTGGGAGCTGGAAAACACCAGCTTCCTTGAAATGTCTGTGGCCAGGTGTAAATGTGCCTTGAGGTTTTATTGTGAACTGTTTTAAGAAAGAGTTGTGGGCAGGGGGGTTGGCGGGTGATTACTTAGAGGATAAGTAAACAAAGTGTTGGTTGGTTTACATCAATTATATGCTTGGCTTCTTTCCCCCCCCCCTCCTGAATGTCAACTCTGCATTGAGCCACAGAAACCAATTTTTAATCTTTATGTCCTCATCAAAACATGGTGGTTTGTGCAATTCTGTTTTGACAAAATGCCAGCAATACATTTGTAAAAAAACAGATGAGATTCTGCTTGTAAGAGCTGGATATTAGTATGAGTTGCCTTCTTGGTAAGACCTGGTGTAACAATTACTATACTAAAACAGAAACTAGGGCCATGAGGCATGTCTCTGGATGATGACTGCACCCTTTGGGTAGTGATGTAAGGGTAAAAGAAATGCAATAATTACTTTAAAATGCCTGCCCTGGATTCCTCATCTCTCTGGAATTATTCAATAGAATATAAATTGTCATCTGATCCTGGCAACTAATATACATGTTGGGATGGTAAGTACAACCAGATCATTTTGCTACAGCAGACTGTTTTCTCCCAGTGTTCCTATTTGTAAAATCCTTTAATAAAAATTGCTTCCGTCTGCCTCCCCTGTCTTTATTCTTTTACCTTCCTCTTTCCGACAGTGATGTGAGTAAGGCTTTACACCATGAGTTGCTCCTGACTTCCTGGAGCCACCACTAAATGGGCCACTTAGACAGGCTTCCAAGAGGAAATTGTCTGCTCCCCTCACCTGATCGGTGAAAGCAAACCTTTTTCTTTGAAGCTCTGCTCAAACCAATGGTGTGTCCATGTGAATGACGCATCCATAGATTTAATATCCCCTACTTATTATATTCTATTAAGATTAACATCCGCTGGCCCCTCATAGATATATATCCATACGGTTAGGATAACTCCAGAACTGCACTAAGAAGGTTGCTTCTGTAGATAAAGATACTGTCATTGTTGTAGAAACATACTGTTATAGAGTTCCTTTTTCACGAAGAGTTCTGTTAGTGGAATTATATAGTATATGCATAGTCCTCTAAATTTAGCTGTTCCAATTTAAGGAACCATGTCTCCTAGAATTGGTCAGATCATCCTATGACAGACTGACAATATCCTGGACAAACCTTATGGAATTAAGATAAACTTTGCTGAATTAGGTTTAATACCTTTGGGGTCCATTGTATTAAAAATTCAGTTACATATGTGCTATTGTGGAATTGTATGTACCTTCTCTAGTAGGAAGGGGATGGTAACGTACATCTGCTGTTATCAGCCCTATAACCCTCTTCCCCAGAGAGGTATGCACGTACTAGTTCAAATTGTATTCTCCAATGACCATCAAAAAAAGGATTTTTGGATAAATAGCCTGGTTTTAAACTGACTCGGGACCCTCTTTCCGATCCAGCAAATATACAGTACCCCTGGTCATGGAGGCCCCAATCCTTAGAGAAGGGTTGGAAGGACTAGGTCTACTGACATCCATAAGACTGGGTGCTGGTTCTGAGCTGAGGCTGCTAGGAACTTGTGAACATAGAAGAAACCCCCTTTGTGGAGTTTTGCAGGCCTGCTCTTGCCAGTGCCCACATTAGAGTTGTGGTGATCTCTGGTAAGCTTATTAGCATGCGTGTAGGTTCTTTTATTGCTTTTAATAATTTTTCTGTGTAATATTTTTACCTTAAAAAATAGGCTTGCATAAAAAGAGCTGTGTGTTATCTATAACCATGGGCAGTCACACCGTTAACCATCTCTGAAGAGAAAGCAAGCAAGCCTCCTTGGGAAGCCTGTCTCTGCTGGGAATAACACAGTGAAGGCAGAGAACTGTGTGGTCTGGAAAGGCTCCGGTCAGAAGGGAGTGAGACACGGGTCTCCACTGCACTGACATGTAGAGATGGAGTGAGAAAGGCCAAAAGCCGTGTAGAGTTGGACCTTGCGAGGGGAATTAAAACCAATAGTAAGAGGTTTTATAGCCATATAAATAGGAAGAAAACAAAGAAAGAAGAAGTGGGACCGCTGAAGACTGTAGATGGAGTGGAGATTAAGGATAATCTAGGCATGGCACAATGTCTAAACGAATATTTTGCATCGGTCTTTAATGAGGCTAATGAAGGGTTTAGGAATAGAGGCAGCGTAACGGAGGGGAATAAAGGAGGGGGGGTTGACATTACAATACCCGAGGTAGAAGCCAAACTCAAACAGCTTAACGGGACTAAATCGGGCGGACCGGATGATCTTCATTCGAGAATATTAAAGGAACTGGCGCGAGAAATTGCAAGCCCGTTAGCGATAATTTTTAATGAATCTGTAAACTCGGGGGTGGTACCGTTGGACTGGAGAATAGCTAATGTGGTTCCTATTTTCAAGAAGGGGAAAAAAAGTGACCCGGGTAACTACAGGCCTGTTAGTTTAACATATGTAATATGCAAGGTCTTGGGAAAAATTTTGAAGGAGAAAGTGGTTAAGGACCTTGAGGTCAATGGCAATTGGGACAAATTACAACATGGTTTTACGAAAGGCAGATCGTGCCAAACCAACCTGATCTCCTTCTTTGAGAAAGTAACAGATTTTTTGGATAAAGGAAATGCGGTGGATCTAATATACCTCGATTTCAGTAAAGCATTTGATACGGTACCGCATGAGGAATTATTGGTTAAATTGGAAAAGATGGGGATCGATATGAAAATCCAGAGGTGGATAAAGAACTGGTTAAAGGGGAGACTGCAGCGGGTCGTACTGAAAGGTGAACTGTCAGGTTGGAGGGAGGTTACCAGTGGAGTTCCTCAAGGTTCGGTTTTGGGTCCGATTTTATTTAATCTATTTATTACTGACCTCGGAACCGAATGTAGAAGTGGGCTGATAAAGTTTGCGGATGACACAAAGTTGGGAGGTATTGCCAGTTCGGAGAAGGATCGGGATATCCTGCAGGGAGACTTGGATGACCTGGTAAACTGGAGTAATAGTAATAGGATGAAATTTAATAGTGAGAAGTGTAAGATGATGCATTTAGGGATGACTAACAAGAATTTTAGTTATAAGCTGGGGACGCATCGGTTGGAAGTGACGGAAGAGGAGAAGGACCTCGGAGTCCTGGTTGATCGCAGGATGACTATGAGTCGGCAATGTGACGTGGCTGTGAAAAAAGCTAATGCGGTCTTGGGATGCATTAGGCGAGGTATTTCTAGTAGGGATAAGGAGGTGCTGCTTCCGTTATACAAGGCGCTGGTGAGACCTCATTTGGAGTACTGTGTGCAGTTCTGGTCTCCCATGTTTAAAAAGGATGAACTCAAACTGGAACGAGTACAGAGAAGGGCCACTAGGATGATCAGAGGAATGGAAAACCTGTCGTATGAAAGGAGACTCGAGGAGCTCGGTTTGTTTACCCTAACCAAAAGGAGGCTGAGGGGGGATATGATTGCTCTCTTTAAATATATCAGAGGGATAAATACAAGGGAGGGAGAGGAATTATTTCAGCTTAGTACTAATGTGGACACGAGAACAAATGGATATAAACTGGCCGTGGGGAAGTTTAGGCTTGAAATTAGACGACGGTTTCTAACCGTCAGAGGGGTGAAGTTCTGGAATAGCCTTCCGAGGGAAACGGTGGGGGCGAAAGACCTCTCTGGCTTTAAGATTAAGCTTGATAAGTTTATGGAGGGGATGGTTTGATGGGATAACATGATTTTAGTCAATAAGTCAATAACTGCCATCGCTGGTAATTAGTATCAATGGTCAATGTGGGTCTGGCTGGAGAATCTTGCCCGCATGCTCGGGGTTCTGCTGATCGCCATATTTGGGGTCGGGAAGGAATTTTCCTCCAGGGTAGATTGGCAGAGGCCCTGGAGGTTTTTCGCCTTCCTCCGCAGCATGGGGCAGGGGTCGCAGGCTGGAGGATTCTCTGCGACTTGAAGTCTTTAAATCATGATTTGGGGACTTCAACAGCTGAGTCAAGGGAGAGAATTATTCCAGGAGTGGGTGGGTCAGATTTTGTGGCCTGCCTCATGCGGGAGGTCAGACTAGATGATCATAATGGTCCCTTCTGACCTTAAAGTCTATGAGTCTATGAGACTGGGGAGCTGAAAGTCTGAGAATGGTGCCCTCGCTGGGCCACTGAGGGGAAATGCAGGTGCAGTTGCCTTGGACTGTGACACTGTGAGAGTTTTCTTGATTCTTAACAATTAATGAACATTTACTGTCCATCTTATTGCAAACCTAATCCCTACGTATGCAAACATAAAGGGAAGAGCATTTCCATTCATCTACACATAAAAATGGTGGATTAGGATCCAGAAGATATGGATAATTGACAGCCACATTAAACAACAGACCCAGGACTGACCCCTCTGGAGCCCCACTAGAGATGCCCTCCCAGTTTGACAGTGAACCATTGATAACTACTCTTTGAGTAAAATCTTTCAACCAGTTTGCACACTCACCTTATTACTAATTTCATGTAGACTACCTTTCCCTAATTTGCTTATGAAAATGTCATGTGGGACTGTGTTAAATCCTTACTAAAATCAATATATATCATGTCCACTGCTTCTTCCTATCCACTAGGCCAGTAACCCTGTCAAAGAAGGAAATTAGGTTGGTTTGGCCTGATTTCTTCTTGACAAATCCATACTGGCTATTCCTTATCATCCTATTATCCTCTAGGTGCTTTCAAAATTTATTGTTTAATAATTTGTTGGAGTATCTTTCCAGGTATCAAAGTTAGGCTGACTGGTCAATAATTTCCTGTGTCCTCTTTGTTCCCCCTTTTAAAGATAGGCACTATGTTTGCCTGTCTCTAGTCATCTGGGACCTAACTCATTGTCCATGAGTTCTCAAAGATAATTGATTATGTTCTACCTTTAATTATGTCCTGAATCTATGCCAGGTTTGTAGATGGCTGCTGAGGCTAGCAATTCAGATGGTCATTGCTCAGTACAAGAGGTATAATGCTTATGTAATAGTACAGAGAAGATGTTGCTCTATGGTGCACCAAATCTGGCCCTCGTGTTTGTGAGAGGCAAAAGGTTGCCTTTTTCATATTGTTCATAAGAATGTTATGTAATTGCACAACAGCCAGTTGAGAAGAGTTACGCCTATTTTTTCCTTCAATGAAAGTAATTTGAAGGACACCTTCAGCATAAAATTCACATTTCTGTCTGAATATTTTTACTGTTATTAGAACTAACACCTAAGATTACTGTAAATGAAAGAAATTAACTTTTTTTCCCTCTATGTTATTCAATGTATGTACTTTGTGCACTTTGACACCACTTTGTGTATATTCAGTTTCATGGCTCCCAGGTATAACCTGTAGTCAGTGAGGACCCAGGTCTGCAAACACTCAAGCTCATAAGAACATGAGAACGGCCATACTGGGTCAGACCAAAGGTCCATCAAGCCCAGTATCCTGTCCTCTGACAGAGGCCAATGGCAGGTGCCCCAAAGGGAATGAACAGACAGGTTATCATCAAGTGATCATGAGTCACTTCATTCAAGTGTGTAGCCATATTGGATTTGTGTTTGTAGGATCATGCCCTTAAACAATTTTGCATGTTGTTTAAGTTGGTCTTCCACAAATCAACAGGTGAATTTTATTTAAAAAGAGGAAACCGTGATAATAAAATTACAAAAATTGGTGAGAGGGTAGGAGGTGAAGGGCAGGTGGGAGCACCTGAAATGGCCTTGACTAGTTTTTTTTATACTGACTAGATTTTAAAAAGAGGTTGTTCCTTTAAAAAACATTAAGGGCCTGTCTACACTTGAAATGTTACAGCGATGCACAGTTGCAGCTGTACTGCTGTAGTGCTTCAGCGTAGACGCTACCTACGCTGACAGGAGGGGTTCTCCCATTGGGATAGGTAATCCACCTCCCTGGGAGGCGGTAGCTAGGGCAACAGAAGAATTCTTCCATCAACCTAGTGCTGTCTACACTGAGGGTTAGGTCAGCATGACTATGTCTCTCAGGGAAGTGGATTTTTCACACCCATGAGGCAACACCTTAAGCTGACTTAATTTTCTAGTGTAAACCATGCCTAATTCTTGGTGGTGGTTTTTTTTTAAATGTCCATGCGTATTGTTTCATGGCTTTATCTATGATTTTTTTTACGTGGAGGAGCAGAAGTTAAAAAAAACTGCTTAAGCTTGAAAAGAAGTAAAACCAAATATTAGAGAGAGATTTTGCCAGATGGCTACATTCAGTTATATTTTTCTTTACTAGGGTTGGCTTGTTTTCTTGAAAAATAGAACATAATTCTACTGGAGTCATTACTCTAAAAGATTTCAAATCCATTTGAACTAGTAATTCACTGATATATAATGGAGCTATGGTAGTGGCCATTGATTTATGGTGAATTGATTTTTGAAGCCTGACCCTTGCACTGTATTGCAGAAAGTGTTTTGGGAAGAACTCAGATAATTCAAAGATCATCTCAAAGAATGTGATCTGCTATTCATGGTTTCCTTCTTAATTCTCAATATAGTCACATGTGATTTCATTAGCACGGCTAGAGATTCAATTATAATGACATTTATGGAGGTGGGGAGTGGGAAGGGACTCTGTTGCCTCATTCCTCTTCATAATTCAAAAGGAGAGGGGGGAGGGATTTTTAAGTTATCGCCACAGCCGTAGATTGTTGGAAAAACATTTGTAACCATGATCTAAACTGAGAGCCAAAATTAAAGGCTTCTAAAGTAGAGAACAAAAATCTCCTGGGGCCCTATCAAGTATTTTCCTGGAATCAAGACTAAGAATTAGGCTTCTATTTTGTTCCATTGAAGGTAATGAATAATATTTAATAACCTCCTTATGTTATTGTTGGCATCTCTCTGATGGCTATACCCTTACTGGTCAGCATGGATAATGGATGGTAGAAAAGGTGCTAGGTTGTTTGTATATGCCTTGGCTAGGATTTTACTATCCACATTTAAGAGTGATATTGGTTTGTAAGAGGCATATGACCTGACAACTCTTTTTTGAAAAACTAATTGTGGCTTCATTTAGGGCAGATAGGAGAGAACTATGTAATTTGGAATTACTGTACAGGAGGTACAGATGGGGATAATCAGCTTTATCTGAGTGTAATGGTCGGACAATCTAATCTGGGTATATTTCATTTGAATAAAATTTGACTTTATTTTGGAGGGGAGGTAGGTTGAAACCAGGATTGATCCAGACCCTACCATGCACCTAATACTCTCCACTCCCGAGTTCAAGTTGCAGTGTATGTACTAATAGATTATAATTCTCAGACCGGTTCATAATCTAACAGTGAATATTTTCATTTACATAGAACATCATCGGTAGAGTATACAGTTCAAGAATATTTAAGGTAACTTATTCAGCAAGTTTGTAATCCCTATTCTCCAAACAACCCAACAAAATCAAATAAACCAATATAAATTAACCTGTTGTTGCTATTAAATTAAGCTGCCTGTAATGTGAGGAATAGTCATTTAAACCACTGCTTTATCTCCATCCTCAGTTATGTTCTCAGATAGCACAAAAGACTTGCTTCTCTTTCCCCTGAAGAACCTCAGGTGTAGATAAGTGATGCTACAGCCAATAGGATCAATAGCCTTGTAGGATCAAAGGCTGCTTGTTTTCATTATTGGGTCCCAAAAATGTTGGAAAATCATAATAATTTTGTCCTTGTGTGTTGAGGGGCCTTTTTTTATGGCTGCTGTTGAGCCTCTCTAAGTCTCCTTATAGTTCTGACAGTCTAAATCCTCAACTGTGCATCAGAATCCACTAGCAGATTCCATCCTCGTAATCGCTGCGTGTTTTCAGTCGATGACGTTCAGTGTTCCAGACATAGGTGGCGGGTGTCTCTTGCATTTGGGAAGACTGGGCGGGAGCGCCGGAAGATCCCTGGAAGTGGGGGGTTCCACCGGTTCCCAGATCATGGCCCTGTCCTCTACTCTGCCCCAAGGTCCTGCCCCGCCTCTTCCCATGAGGCCCCGCCCCACTTAACCTCTTCCCCCCCCCCTCCACCTCGTCCTCCAAGGCGCCCCCCACTCGCTCCTCTCCACCCCTCTCCTGATGCCCCCTGGTCCACTGCTCACTCCTCTCTGCCCCTTTCCCCAAGCCCCCCACCAGCTGCCCGCCGGATGCTTGCTCCTTTCTGTCCCCTCCTGCTTTAAGGGCGAGCAATGGCGGGGGAGAGGAACAAGCAGCGGGCAGTGGGGGCGTCCTTGGGGAAGAGGCGGAGCGGAGGCGGGAAGAGGCCGAGCGAGGGCAGGGTCTCAGGGTGGAGCGTGGGCTGAGCGTGGGTGGGGCCATGGTCCGGGTGCCAATGTCCCCTCCACTTCTCAGGAGTTTCTGGTGGCAGCGCTCTAAAGGCAGCAGGCCGGTGCGTCTCCAAGAGGAGGTGTGCTGACATTTCTTGCTCTGTTTCGGGAGGCTTAGCCTCCCCAACTCTCTTATACCCGCCACCCATGGTTTCAGATCAGTAAAATTGATAAACTGGCTGAGAATTGGGGAGGCTAGCCCATCCCTTGCCAGGAGAAAAGCATCATTTAATGCCAGTGAAACATGGTGGCAGTGATTTGTGGACAGAATTCTCAGAGTGAAGCAACTAGCAGTATAAATCATGGCACACAGTTTGAAGCCCAGTCAGAGCTGTTGTTCCCAAATTCTGTCAACTGACTGCCTCAGGAAGCTGGCAGACTAATGATAAATGTTAAAAGCAACTTGTTTTGGCTGGATAGTAGGGATTATAGAGAGACAAAAAGGGAGTGAATACATTCTATTAAGTTGAGTGCCTCCCCTCTCTTTGGATGTACACATCCATACAGTTAAAATGTGGGCCAAATTCAGAGTTGTGTGAATCCTATTGGTCTGGATCCATAGAGCAGTTTATGCACAGGCTGGTTTGTGGTGTTTCACACTCCCTGCATTTCATTTTGAAGTTCATTAAAACAAAACTCAGCCAAAGCCATCAAGTATAGCCTAACTGGGTGTTGAAAACATGCACAACAACTGAATGTTTTGCTTGAAACTAGAGATGAGTTCAAGCTGCACCATTCCCATCCAGATTTCAAACAGCTCAAATTTTTGCATGTTCAGATCCAGTTGTTTTGTTTCTGTTTTATTTTGTTTTTCCCCAGTTTATTATAGATCCGGGCATTGCATAATCATTATTAAAGACAGAAGCCAACTTGAAAACTCACATCTGGATCCATGTTTGGATTTTGGACAGCCTGACGTTCTGAAACGTTGATGCCCGGGCCTGCTAAATTCTCAGCCCCTGCTTGGCAACAGGGTTGTGAACCTGGTTTGAGATTTGGGTTTGTAGTGGTAACCCAAACATACCTGAATCTCACCTGATTTTGGTCTTTGCTATAAAAGTCTTGTAGAACAATGGTCTCATGCCCCTGAGAAAGCAACTTTATTATATTTGAAAGTTCACAGAACCATGCAGAGACTGTAACTAAAGGTGAGGAAATCACTTTAATTTAAACACAGCCCCAATGTGGGTGCAAAGACTAAGATTAATCCACTTGGGAAAAGCAACCTAATTTAAAGTGAGGCTTTTCACGTTCATTTCCATAATTGGTTAGAAATTCAGCTTTGATCTAGGAACATTTTTATTTGTTTTAACTATGTCCTATTTAGTGAAGATGTAATAATTCAAAACAATTACATTAAAGTAATTATACTTTAATAAATATAAGGTTGATGCTTTAGTCCGTAATAGAACCTGTACATTGAGGCAATTAGCAGCAGCAATTGAAAAGGAGGGAGCTGATTGTTATGTTTGTGGAACGGCTTCATTAAAATAGTAACAAAAAATCTATTCATCTTTCTCTAAACATCAACAATATAAAAATTCCTCACCTCAAAGTCGGGTGCATTAAATTATTTTAAGCAAACAAAATAAGATACTAGAAGTTGGCATGTCAGGATATGATTTACAGCATGAATTAGATTCTTTTGTGTGATCAAAGATATAATTAAACTTCAATAGCAGCATGTCACAATATTGAATGGCTTGGTGAAAAGCTGATCTTTTAGAACCTAGCTCACAATGAGAAGCTTTTTTGCTGCTTGTGGGACATGCAACCTGGCTGCATTGCTTGTTCAGTGGCTAGACACATTTCCACATTGTTATGCACAAAGGAAAGGCACAGCTTTACCCTTTGCAAGACAAACCCAAAGGTACTGTATACATAAAGCAAGCAAAAAACAATGGCCTCTGTACAAAAGAAAAGCATTTGCCTGATATTGTATGTTACAGTTACAGGAGAAAAATGTAAAGGGAAACCATGAACTTAAAAATCACATTTATGTCTGAAAATGTTTTACCTACAGTATTAATGTTGCTTAAGACTACTGTAAATGGAAGAGATTAGAGAAAAACATCTATTTCTCTTTTTTTACATTTGTTTACTTTGTGCATTTGAAAGCACTTTGTCCACAGTCAATATCACTCTTTTCCCTGTGTAGGTACTTTCCCCTGTGTGTTTTTGACACAGTAAGGGGGAGAGAAACACTTAGGGGTTTTGTGTGTGTGTGTGTGTGTGTGTGTTTGTTTTTTAAGAACAATGTGATTCCAAAACAAAACACAAATAGTAGGAAGAGATGGAGAGACTCCAAGGCAGGTGTAGTGTCTGAAACTGTTTGTGACTCATTCTCTTTTTGTAGTGCATAAAAATTGGGTAATATCCCTTTAAATAGTTTGGGAGCCCTCTAGTCTAGTGGGCCTCCCTGTCTTCTGTTGTAGAAGCCATCTGAACCTGCCTGAGCAGCAGTGTACATAGGTAGCTAGGTCTTGTTTATTTGTGCATAGTTAATAAATACGGTTAGTTGGAATCCAACTCTGCCATGGTTTCCCCATGGCATATAGTGAGGAAACACAACACTTTTGTTTGTTAAATTGCTAGATATCAATTTGACTATATCTCTTTGATATTTGTTCACTTTTTAACAAGACAAATCTTTTTCATGTGGCAGATAGAAGTGAATAGTTAAATTCTTATGGTTGGTGGACCCCTAACTTAGGGAAACTTACACCATCATTTAATAACTTATTTAATCTAATTTACTAATAGCAAAATTTACTGGGATGTTAATCTACAAACAAATATCATTTCCCCCTCTGACACCATTGCAAACAATCAGTAGAATGAAACTGGATTCCTTATTTAAACTAATTTTCTCCTTTCTCCTCTTTCCTCACCTGCATCCATTCAGTCTCTACTCAGCCATAGAAACATTATTTAGCTACCTCACCTTCACCTTGGTAGGGAGGGAGTTAAATAAAATCCTAGTGCGAGGGTGGTGCAGATGGGAGGTTGCTATGTAATAATCTAAAGATACTGAGCTATAATTTTGTGAATACTGCATGTGACCCAGTTATTGAGTGAGACTGTATAATTATATTAGGGGCTAGCCAGAATGGTTATTATACATGTGTTCTTTAACTTAGTGAGGGCTATTGGACGAACAAACAGGAAGGCAACACAATGACTCCCCAGATAAGAGCTCACATTTGAAAGACAGTGGGGAAAGCCATTAACTTTGAGGATCCTATATTCTGTCCACAGTGAAGATGCAAGTCTTATGCTGCCAGGCTTGGAGCCTACAGATCTAAAGGACACTAAACAGTTGAAAAGCTCCTGTCAGGATAGGAAGCTGGGGTCAATTGTCAGGGGCCTCCACCGGAACAGGCTGACATAGAGAGAGGCTCTGCAGAGGGAGTCTGAATAAATTGGACCTTTCCCAGACCCAGGGAATAGTAAGCCTTCAGGAATACAACAGGCATGTGTATAGACTCTTTATTGTTTTAAGATATGTTTTCTCTTAAATGCCTTGCTTCTAATAAAGAATACTTTACTTAGGAAGGCTATCTGGTCACTGGTCACCATTGTCTTTGCTCCGAGAGGAAACAGAAGATAAGTCAAACCTGCTGAGGTAAGAGCAGATGATCATAGGGGATTTCAGCCCAAAGCCTAGTCTCAGCATGGGGGAATCATGTGATTTCACCCCAAGAGAGAGATCATGGCTTAAGACTCAAGACTTGCGGCGGGGGGGGGGGGGGGGTTGACTCAAAGAATCTAGCAGAGGTCACAGGTGCAGTTAGCTCTATAAATATGACAGAGCGTATCTATGTGATTACACTCACAAGTCAACTAGCAAATGAGCCTCTGAGGTTAGCTGGTCTTCCATGTGAAGAAATGTCCTACCTTAGAACTAGTGGGTTTGAATAAGTGAGACTCACCAGTGTATATAGTTCCAAGGAGAGGTAGAGATAAGAACAGGATAGAAAGGGAGGTTATTGTTAAAGGAAAACACAGTCAGTACCATGTGGTGTTTTCACTTCCCCCTTTTTTAGGTATCTGTCATATTTTATTGGTTAAGAGCTATTTTCTAAGATGGGAGTACAATGAGAACTTCGCTTACCAGTAGTCTGCTAACATATATAATTTCTGCTCTTCATTTTTTTTACCTTGAGTAGCAAACATTTAATATATTTGTGTCATGTACCCTGCTCACTAGGACTGCTGTGAGGGGAATCCAAGCTGCTTCTGCTCTGCATCCCCACGTGTTCCAAGCCCCTAGAGCATGAATGGAGTCCAGCCATTTCCCCAATCTTGGAGACCCTACTCACACTCTCAGGGAACAGACCTTCTATATGGCACCCCCCTTCTCAGAGTTGGAATCCATTGTCCAGCTACCTAACATCTCTGGGCACAGCACTGATCCTTCAGACTCCCCAGTACTTAAACATACCCTCTCCCAAACTCCACCTGAAAGGTGTGAAGCTTTTGGTATACAGGGTAACTTTCTCAGGGGCATGCAGTAGTTGAGAAACACATACACACACTCAGACACCTTGCACACAGTCTAACACTTTTATGCTCCTTTATACTTAATCATGTGAAGCACAGGAGAATACAGATCATACAAAAGATTGCCCCTTATTATCTCACCCTTCCCTTGGGAGCCGTTAGGGACCATCAGTGTCCAGGAAGGCAAGCAGTCCCCTGTTACATGCTGGATGGTCTCTCCCCACTGGCGCCCTTTAACCAGTTTCTGTGACCTTGCACTCCCTTGTGCCACACTTCTCTTCTTGTCTTATTCTCTGTTCCTGTGGGTTCCCTTATTTAAACTTCTCCTGATCATCTGGCCCCTTTGTTCTCCTCCTGTTAAGTTTCCATTGCTCCTATCTTTCTCCCTTCAGAGGAGTCAGCTAAACTGGTTTTATAAGGATGCATCTTACCTATTGTTCCCAGAAGATTGTTCCTGAATAGGGTTGATGAGGCCGAAGCATGGTTCTGTTGTATCTGTCTGGGTGCGCAGAGCCGTCCCTAGGGTACGGCAAATCGGGGCAACCGCTCCAGGCCCCGTGGACTGGTACGATTGGCCGGCGCGGTCAGTCCTGGAAGTGACAGGTCGGTCCCGGAAGTGACGGATTTGTCACTTCCACCCGAGGCCCTGCACCCCCCTAGAGATGGCCCTGCTGGTGCGTACCTGCTACAGGGCCTGTCAGCAATGGTGGATCCACATATAGGCACAGATGATACAGCAGTTTCTCATAATGCAATTTAACAATTTCAGTCAGAATTCAGAAGTTGTACAGATATAGCCCCAATTCATCACAACTTGTTTCAAAAAACCTCGACCTGATTCTCCTCTTGCTGATTCCAGTTTTACATTGTGATAACTCCACTGATTCCAGTGAAGTTACTTCCAATTTACACTGAATCAGGCCTCCAGTGTTCTTAGGAGCAGCAGCAGCAGCAGGTTCACTGTAGCAGAACTGTAGCATTCTCGAATCTATGCGTCAGTCAAATACAACGCACATTTTGAACGGTACCCCAGGGAAAGGCGGATTCACTGGGCTTCACAGTAATGAGGCCAGCAGGTCTCCATAAGTGCACTCTATCTCTTCTTATAGTGCATGAGATAATACTGAACTTCTGAACCTTAAAGTTTATCAGGCATTCAGCAAGTTCAATTGCCACAATGCATCCCTCTATTGATGATAATGATCGATCTAATCCAAGCTCCCTGTCATGTGTAAATCAACAAAATAATTTCATTGGCAATCATGCACTTTATTTCTACTTTACCATTTGGAAGTGAGTCCCACTCAGTTTGGAGGCATGATACGGTGAAACTATATATGTCAATCAGTCTCCTTCCAAAATCCTCCTTGGAATGTGAATTCCAAAGCATGAAGTTTCCATCTACAGAACCATCAGAGCTATGACTTGTCATGGGCAGCATCCCATGACTGACAGAGTCAGACTGAACACTTCATGGCAACAATGCTTCAGCCCCTGGAAACTAAAAACAGAGGAAAAGAATGGTTTTAAAAATACACATTTCAAGACGGTGGTATTTTACTCCTGCACTAAAGTTTTTAATTATTTTGAAGTTGGATAGCAACTCTTTAGGTTTAACTAAAAAGAGACTAGAAAGCTCTTTGGCAAAGCTAAAGGTGAAAGTAAAGATGGTCTTGTGGTTAACTCAGTGTATTGGGATGTTGGAGACCTGGATTTTATTCCTAGCTCAGCTACAGATTCCCCATGACCTTTCCTGTATGAAAGTCACTTATAAGGGCTTAATCTTGCAAGATGTACATCTCCATATGACTATGCTACAGAGTTAGGTCAACATAAGGCAACTTACATTGACCTAAGTGTGTAGGTGTCTACACTACAATATTCCTCCTACCACTTAAACTTGCCTGCTACGACGACCTAATAAATCTACCTTGGCGAGAGGTATAGCGCTTAGCTCGATGTAGTTAGGGAGATGAAGTGTCAGTGTAGAAACTGCGTGGGTAACGATGACTTTAGTGGCCTCCAGGAGGAGTCCCACAATGCCCCATCATGACCACTCTGGTCACCGTTCTGAACTCCACTGCCCGGTAGCAATGTAAACTGGTACACTCCCCCTCCCCTTTTGAAGCCCCGTAAATTTTTGAAATTCCATTTCCTGTTTGGTCAGCATGGAGAGTTAACCTAGCAACTGCCAAGCTGATCTTGCCAGCTCCACGCTGCAGATCTGCTCCTGCCTGGGTGGGGGTCTCCTGGGTCTGTGGGGAGAGGAGGCTATGCAGTCACAGGTTCAATCCAGCCATAGGAACTTGGACATCTCTAGTCAGATCACTCAGGGCATGGTGGAGAAGGGCTACAACAGGGACACTTAGCAGTGCCACGTGAAAATCCAAGAGCTGCAGCAGGTGTACCTGAAGGCAAGGGAGGCAAACAGTCACTCTGGGGCAGAGCCACAGACATGCTGCTTCTACAAGGAGCTGCATGCCATCCTTAGCGGCAACCCCACCTCTAACGTCAAGCATGCCGAGGATACTTCGGAGGAGTGGGAGTCACAGGGCACTGCGGTGAAACCTGAAGATGAGGTGCTGGACAAGGAAGAGGAGGTGTATGGGGGATAGACAACCAGGGGATCCAGTGGCATGGCAAGCCAGGACCTGTTTTTGACTCCTGAGCAGTCAATCCACTCTCAGCAGTCCAGCAGTGGTGAGCCTGATGCAGGGGAGGGAACTTCTGATAAGTACTCAGTTCGCTTCAATATTGCAGGGAGACCTCTTTTCATATATTATTTTTTAAATCAGGTTAGATGAGTAGTGAACCAGTAGAGGTACAGTTGCTATCTGCTTCTCATTCCCCTATACAGCTAGGCAGAGAACAGTTTGTTAATGCACACCAGGATGTCCCATGAATCCTCCATAGAGATCTCTAGGAAACTTTCCAGGGGGTAGTCTGCAATCCTCTGCTGATGGTTTCTGGGGAGGGCTGCCTTATTTCTTCCACTGCGGTAGGATACTTTCCCACACCAGTCAGCAATTACTTCAGCAAGCACCATTGCAGCACATGGGCTAGCTGCATAAGGACCCGGTCTGCAGCCAGACGCATGCAGCAGCTGTTCCCTTTCAGCCTTGGTTACCCTCATGAGTGAAATATCAGCTAAAATCACCACTGTCTGTGGAGAACAGTGCCAGTATTCTGTTCAGTTGCCCTATCTGCTTGTACTGATGCCCGAGTGCTACCCCTCATTGTTCCAACTCGCCCCCTCCCTGCCCCCCGGAGCCATACTCACCATGGCTGGGACTGCTGCCATGCTCTATGAATCCCAAGGAGAAGTGAGAATGTTGTGCTTGTAACTTGTGTGGCTCAAGGGGAGTGGCTGCACTCACAATAGTATCTCTATCCATCATTTCTTTAGCAACTGAAAAAGTGGCAATGGAAGATGTGTTCCAGGATGTCCTGCAAGCCTCTGGTGCCTTGGATTGTAAGCAGAGGGATTGGAGGGTGAGAATCAATGATGAAATGCAGAGGGATAGCGAGGACAGGAGAAACAGGCAGCAAGAGATGATAGTGCTGCTCAGGGAGCACACAGACATGCTGCGTTCCTTGACTGAGTTTCATGCTGAACACATCTGTGCTCGCCTCCCCCTACAGTTCATAGAGAACTGCATTCTGGGACCTCCCTATACTCCCCCACCCCCAACATTCCATGTATCTTCGGGGGCCACAGCATTACCCCAGCCACTCCCACCCTGTGGGAAAGTACACACAATGACAGCCGCACATACACCCTGCTCTAAGAGACTGAGTTGGCATAAGTGTTTGTGAATTCTCTGTTCCTTCCCCTTTAAAGATACTTTTACCTGTATGCATGAAGTTTATTTCAGCTTTAAATAGGCATGTTTGCATGGGTGTGGAATAAAAGCCTATTTTTGGAAACTTAATTCATCCTTATTAGTCTATAACATATGGTGGCTGCAGCCAGTATTCAAAGATAACAGAAACAGTTGCTTTTGCATTGTTATATTAGCGTGCACACATCACTCATTGCAAGGTTCATAGCACAGAGCAAAAAAAATCCAATGCCAAACACAGCACACTACAGCAATACACATTACAGTGGCTCACTGTTAAAATGCTCCTGCAAAGCCTCCCTGAGCTGAATAGCTCCCCATTGAGCTCTTCTTATAGCCCTGGTATTTGGCTGTTCAAAATCAGTGAACAGCCAGTCCACCTCCGTGCTTCACCCCGCAGAAACTTCTCCCCCTTTGCTTCACATATCTTATGAAGCACGCAGCAGGCAGCTATGACTGTATTTTCTTCACTGAGGTCTTCAATCTTGTGAGTAGACAGCGCCAGCGGCCCTTCTAACAGCCAAAGGCACATTCAACAGTCATTCAGCACCCACTGAGCCTGTTGTTGAAGTGCTCCTTGATCCTGTCAAGGTGGCCAGTGTACGGCTTCATGGGATATGGGAGTAGCGGGTAGGCAGAGTCTCCCAGGATCACTATTGGCATTTCAACACCCCACAAGGTCTGGAAAGAAAATCCCTGCTTTCAGCTTTCTGGACAGGCCTGTGTTCCTAAAGATGTATGTGTTATGCACCTTCCCTGACCGGCCCACATTGATGTTGGTGAAACAATCCCGGTGATCCACCAGCACTTGCAACACCATAGAAAAGTAGTCCTTCCTGTTGAAGTACTCTGTTGCAAGGTGGTCTGGTGCCAAAATAGGGATATATGTGCCATCTATCACCCCACTGCAGTTCGGGAACCTCATTGCTGCAGAACCATCCACTATTTCCCACACATTGCCAGAGTCACAGTCCTTCATAGCAAGATGCAAATAATGGCCCAGTGCACTTGCATCTCAGCAACCCCCACTATGGATTTACCAACTCCAAATTGATTCCCAACTGATCAGTAGCAATCTGGTGTTGCCAGCTTCCACACAGTGATTGCCACTTGCTTCTCCACTGGGAGACACCGTTTTGGTGTCGCTGCACCGGAAGGCTTGGGCAAGTTCTGCACACAGTTCCAGGAATGTGGCCTTGTGCATCCGAAAGTTTTGCAGCCATTGCTCGTCATCCCAGACCTGCATAACAGTGCGATCCCCCCAGTCAGTGCTTGTTTCTCAGGCCCAGAACCAGTGGTCCACAGTGCACAGCTGCTCCATGAATACCAACAGCAATCTTGGGAGCATAAGCTTTCGTGGGTAAGAACCTCACTTCTTCAGATGCAAGACGTGAATCTGAAGAAGTGAGGTTCTTACCCACGAAAGCTTATGCTCCCAATACTTCTGTTAGTCTTAAAGGTGCCACAGGACCCTCTGTTGCTTTTTACAGATTCAGACTAACACGGCTACCCCTCTGATACTTAACAGCAATCTTGAATTGCTTCTTTCCCTGGCTCACAGCCAGGCAGCCATGAAGGCATCATCATCAGACACGCAGCTCAGGAAATACTGCAGGATCAGGCACGTTGTGTTCATAACGCTCAGCGCAATACTGAAGAGCAGGGCAGGATCCATGTTTCTCACAAAGACGGCAGACATGCAGATTAGTGGGGCTTTTGAAAAGCAGTGCAAAACCTAATAGCATACCCATGGAATGATGGGATGGAGAAAGCTGAATCATGGGATGCTGAACCCATGTTCCCAGACACCCCTGCATGACTCGTTTGAGCCCATGAGGCATTGCAAACCCTTCCCAAACACCCCACACTAGATAGTGGTGAGTTGCACAGGGCACTGCACTGTACTGCTCTCTGCACTGCACTGCACTGCACTGCACTGCTCTCTGCGTCGATGCAAGCACTGCTACTGTGGACGCACTCCAACGACAGGAGGACTGTAGTGTGGACATGCAACAGCTGTATTTACTGTGACAGCTGTACATCAACGTAACTTAAGTTGACTTAATTTTGTAGTGAAGACAAGACCTCGGAGTCTGATTTTTCAACAGTGCTGAGCATCCTTCCTTCCCAGCAACTTAAACTAGAATTCTTGGTGCTAGAACTTTGTAATATCAAATCAAAAAAATGGAGGCAAAGTCAGTGTCCAGTTTTCAAAATGTTGGCCTTTTTCTCCCTGTACCTCAAGCTCCTCATCTGTAATAGGAGAGGAGACAATTAATATTTCTTTTCCTCACAGGGATATTGTGTGGCTAAACTATTTAATATTTGTGAGCTGGTCAGATACTGCAGTGATTAATGTAATAGCACAAGCCTATACATAAAATATTGTATTGACCATATATATTTAGTGCTTTTAATAATGTTCCATTGTACCGTGTGTATCTGAATGATTTCAGTTCTAAATAGACTGGTCAGTTTTTACTACTCTTTATCATTGTAGTCCAATTTAGTCCCTTCCCTGTCCCCCCAGCATATGAACAATTAATGTTACACTGTGTATGCTTTATTTATTTGATCTCCATATCACTACTGATGGTAGTAACATTATCACAGTGCACTATGGTTTGAGTAATCTGTGTTTTCTCCTAGAGTTATTCATGTGTTAAGTGCCACAATTAATAAAAAAAATACAGTAGAACAAATATCAGTAAAAATACAAGGGTCATACTACTCATTTGCAGCTGGTCTACCAGAAGGTCAGTGATTATGCAAAAGTCCATTTACAGTCAATGGTTTTGCAGTATTGCATCAATCTATGTACTAAATAAAGAGCCTTCAAACAAAATAGGTACCTAGCACACTTTGGAGCATTGCATAAATAATTAGTAGTAGTAGAAAATAATACTAAGGGTGAAATTCTGCTCTGAGTTAAATCTCTTTAAATCTGGAAGAATTCCATTGACTTCACTGAAGATAATCTGGATTTAAAGCAGTATAAATCAGAGCAGAATCTAATTCCAGAAGTTCAGAGTTAAGAATCTATCTCAGCTTATAACCTACCCAATTGGGCCTACTTACTGCAGCTCGTGTAAGGTCCAGTTCTGAAAAGGCTGTGATCATGTGGAGCTGCAAGAAAAAGGATGGAATCCTTAGTTCAATATACTAGTTCAGGGCAAGTGTGCAGCCAAATCTCTGCTTTTGGTGGGTATTGAGAATAATGGGGAGGCAGCCTGCTGCTTCTCTCCAATGTTAATTTTGGACCAGGTAGACACATTGGCCATGCGCTTGACACATTCAATTTCCACACCTGTTTTCTTGTAGAAACCTACCACAGAGGTCATGCCTGCAGCATGCATGGGACTTCAGAGCCACTCTGCCCCAGCTGCCTGCTTCCCTCATCAGCATAGTAAGCGTTGTTTGCTATTTAGTCTCTAAAATTTGCTTCTCCAGTGCTGCCAAACATACTTGTGGAGCTTACTGAGCCATTCATTTAAATGGTCGTTACACAGGAAACTGCTGCTGGAAAGTTAAGCGTCGTTTCATATTTAAACAAATGGGAACAGACAGACATAAGGGCCATACGTGATATAGTGGAAAAATTGAATGACTTGTATATCCCACAAGTGTCCCATTGAAAAGACATGAGCGGCTACGTAACTCCATAAGTAGATGCTGCTTTTTAATGAACAGAATAACATGGAGCAGCAGTGAATGGGTTAGTGACTGTAGTTCTTCTGAAACTGCAGCCATTAAAAGAAAGGGATTTACACAATGGTAGCATTGGTGTTTCCTTTTTGATTGAAGGAAAGTGGTGATTAAGGCCAAGTATGCTTATTTTTGGCTACTGTGGACTCTCTTTCAGCCTGAACCCGCCTAAAGAGTGTACTTAAGGTCAAACAGGTTGCATATTTTAATTGTGAAGTAAACAAGAAAAGGGAGGAATTTTGGTGAAGTAGCTTCATTACTTTGACCATAGAAATATAAGATTTGCCATTTTATAGTAGACTCTGTTTCCTGAAGAGTTGAGCATCCATATCATCAGTGATGCCCAAATAATCTCAGTTATATCTGTGGCACCCTTTTGCAAAGTTCTAACCTGTGCATGGTTTTGTGAGGTAATATATGTGCAGGAGGACAGTTAAAGGGGTGACTGGGTTGTGAACAGCCAGGCCCACAGCAGAATACTCTGGGAAGGTAATAAAACAGACACCAAGTTGCTCTACTCACAACTCTTGATGTTCTATAGGAAGGTTTTGTCACATTTGGTCTTCTAGTCTCTTTTTCATCTGGTCTTCTGTCTATAGACATTGTGTAAATGATGAGTATAAAGATAGACAGGGACTCCTAGGTTTGGCCCAAGCAGTTTTCAGCAATGTTATGTTAGCTGTTATGGCCATGCAGTGCCCATTTTATCACGAGTTCTCAGGTTGTGGGGGTTCACCAGAATCTGCCTGAAGGGCTGTGAGCCTGTTCTCATTCCAGTCTCTAGTCTTCTACTGAAGTGGATTGTTCAGTCACTTACAGTAGGTCAGCGGTTCTCAAACTGTGGGTCGGGACCCAAAGTGGGTCATGACCCCATTTTAATGGGGTCGCCAGGGCCAGCATTAGATTTGCTGAGACCTGGGGCTGAAACTGAAGCCCGAGCTCCAGCCCCACCCAGGATGGCGGGGCTTGGGCTGCGCCCCGCCGCCTCCCCCTCCCCCCCCCCCGAGTCATGTAGTAACTTTGCTGTCAGAATGACGTTTGAGAACCCCTGCAGTAGGTCCTTCTCAGTGTAGCAGTAAACCATTGAAGTGATCCCTGCAGCATCTCCTCTGAAACAGAATGGGAACTGACACAAAGGATTATGTGGTATGCAGGTCCTTTTACAGGTAGCTAAATGTGGCATCGCACTATCAAAGAGGTTGAGGACCCCTGTGATGTATGGTGTTACTTCTTACCAAAGCTTTGTCTCCAACCCCATTGGTAAATGTTGATATAACATGGTGAAACTAAAGGGGCATACTGTGTGTGAAATATTATCCATTAAAGTCCACCTCCAATTAAAACTATAGTGACCTACTATAAATCATTATACCTGACAACTAGAGCCCTGCGCGGATACAAAAATGTGAATCCACATCCGATCCACATCGCCCAGGATCAATCCATGATCCGACCTGCGATCTGGTAGCTGTCTTTTACCTGTATCTGCATCAACATCCGCACCAGCAAGCCATCTCACAAGGGCTAGCTACGGGGGGGAGGAGCAAGTGGGAGGCAGGATCTTGCAGGGAAGAGGCAGCGTGAGGGTGGGGACTAGGGGTAAGGGGCAGCGCGGGGGCAGGGTCTCGAGGAGAAGGGGCGGCGCAGAGGGGGAGCTAGCGGGAAAGAGCGTTGCATCACGTGCTGCTCCCAGGGGCTCGCAAGCGACTGCACACAGCAGCCGCAGTGCATGCTGAATCACAGAGGGGCAGAGATATGGGACGCTGGGGCCCTGCCCGCTCCAATTCCAGTGGCTAGGCCGGGCACTGCTGCCCAGGAGCTGGCAGGCCAGGTCCAGGACTAGGAGCGTGGCCAGTGCTGCCAGGCTGGGCCATGGTGGGGAAGCTGGCGCTGCCTGAGGGGCCCGAGCTGCTGGACAGGAAGCAGTGCGGCGAGCAGGTGCTGGACAGCGCTGACTCCGGCCTGCTGTCCAGCCCCAGCCACTGGCTGCTGCTGCTGGCCCCAAGCACACTGCACCCCCCGGCCTGCCCAAGCCAGACACCACAGGCCAGGCACTGCCGGTGAATAGAGCTCTGCGCAGTTGTATCTGCATCTGATCCACTATCTAAAAAATGGTCCGCGGATTCACAGAGCTCTACTGACAACTGTCCTGTGTGGCTGGGAAGGACTTATGTGAGAATTTTTCATGGCTCAGCCTGGAATATCAGGAGGCCTCCCTGAAATGTCCTAGAATGAAACCAAGAAGTTTTACTCTACACCATCCTCAACGAACAGAAAAGTTAGCAACTACAGTCTGTTTCCTAGACACATTGCAGAATGCCTTTCTTCTATTCAGCACCACCCACCATCTCCCACACTCATCACCACCTCTACCTTCTCCTCACACGTAGTGCATTTTGGAGAGTACTACACAAATCATATTCATGTTAATAGTAAAATTATATTTTATTAACGTTATAAAAATCTAGAAATGAAAATGGTTACCATTGGCCATTATTCTGAGCAAACATTCTAATTTCTTATTTTTTGTGTGTGTTTAGTCAGGGGTGATATTATAATCTGCTGGAAACACATGCTTTTTATTTTAGTTGTATAGGTTGTGCAAGTTCAACATTTAATATATATTTTGCCTGCTGGTTTGTTATACTGGGTATAATAGTGTGTTGCACACTAAAGGCCCAGCTATTTATTTTGTTAATATTTTTGAGCACAAAACATAGGCACAAGCTTTTGAAAATCTTGCCTGGCCAGTATGCAAAGTAACTCCTAGCTGAGTGAGTAAATCTCTAAAGAAGGTCATCCTTTGTCAGGTATTCTCCACATTTAATTGTTGAATAATGCCTGTGCCCTTCCATCTACATTTTCCTGCTTTCATTAACAAACCAAATAGGCTATAATTCCCCTCTCCCCAGAGAATTGCACCCTGATTCCAAGATAGTCAGGTGAAGTAACACAGCTGCAGTTCATGATTATGACCCAAGAATTTTTTTTCTAAGATTTTGCCAAAAAAATCAAGTCAGAATTAGTGAGTACAAAACACATCTAAACAATGGAACACATACAAATTAAAGTACCCACCCACTCTGTTTAATACATATGCAATGAGTCATGTCCAGAGCCAACTGTGAGAAATCTGTGTAGGTGGGTTTTATTTAGTTTTCTTTTTGATTGCTATAGTGTTTGTCTTTATCTAATAATTATTGCACTCTGAGCTAATAGACACTGAGATCTGATTCTTCAAAAACAGCCTAATGGTACATATTCCACTTGTTATACACAGAAATAGATCACTGTGGAAATATAAGGGAATTATGCTGGGAACTGAAATATACCAAGATGGCATGGGGTAAAGGTTATTACCATGTGAATAAGTGTTGTCTTGCTCCTTTTCCCTCCCTGTGTTACCATACTGAGGAGGGGGATTTCTCCTTTAAGAATGTGGGTTTTGGGACTATACTGGAAATGAGATATTGAGCCTTACCTATGGGCCAATGGCTTGAATCCACCCCAAGCTGGTAGTAAGTGAAGTCATTGCCATCCACTAGCTGGATCCATAATCTATATAAAATGAGATTGGTGGCCTTAGTTCCTAGTGAATAACTAGCCACATCACACAAATTACCAGCAGTGTTGGCATCTTTATTAATCGTCTTAGCAGAGAGGCCAAAGGAAAAATAGGCGTGGAGTCTGAATCACCTTCTCACGCCTTGAAATGGTCCCTCCAGGTTAGGGTTGAGGCACATTGGCAGAGCAGCGTGGGGAAGCTAACAGTGCCACTCCCTCTTCTGTGCTCATTCTGCAGATGAACAAAGAGGAGTTCAATGTGCAGAGCTGTGAACTTGGCACCTTTCCTAAGTGCTGCATTTGCTTCTGGAAACCAAAAGAACGTAGAAACGTGGGATATTGGTTTCTTTGCTTTGGGATGTGGTTTGTTTTGTAATTATTTTATTTGAGAAACACGCTTTAAGCTCCATAATATGTAGTAAACAATAGTAGAAAGCAAGTAAGGCTACTAAGGAATGGAGACCATTGCAGGCTTTAATCACTCTTGTGTTATACTTTAGTAATTGCCCCTGGGTTGCGAGATCACACCGGAACCTGCGGTTTCACAAAACTTTTAGAACTCTCCAAACAGTGGACACCTGGTATATTCTGGTTGGCCACAAATATTTTTACGCATTTTGAAGAACGTTGTTTCAGGGTAAATTGTAAGAAAGGAATAAAAGCTTGTGGTGGGATTTTCAAAAGAGCGTGGTGGTGGCCTAACTCTGCTCCCATTGAACTCCGTCTCCTTGTTGATGTCAGTGATAGCAGAGCTCTGCTCAGCACTGAACACTTTTGAAAATCCCGTCCTTAATTTGTTGCTACCGTGAATAGTTTTGTTAACATCCTTTCACTTGAGAAAATACATCCTCAGAGCTACAGTGCACTTGGCCAGAAAGATCTCCTAGGGTAAATTCCTTTGTGGCGGTGGTTTTCCTTCATCAGGATTTCTTCCATCAATCTTTCTACTTCCAAGGCTTCATTTTTCCCCCCTCTTCATTTGCTTCAAATGCTCACTCACCCATTCTCTCTACCGTGGTACAATCCCTTGCTTTTAATCTCCCAGACTCTTCACATCTCACTTTTAGACACTAGCCCTCAGTGCATTCCAATAGTACCGTTCTTCTACTGCATTCGTTATCAGCCATATAAGATAGTAAGAAGGTTACCCAATTTTGTTAATGTGACAAGCCGCAAAGACGGCCTGATTTTGTTTCCTCCACCATTGGAGTTGCTTTTTCCTCACAACTCACACAACTTTTCCACACCCATCTGCCAGGCTACTCAAGGAAACTTGGTATTTATTTGCACCTATTCATAATTGCTGTGTGCATTTACAACCATTTAAAATGATCATCTGACAAAGACAGTGAATTTTTTAAATAAATCTATTTTAAATTACAATTAACCTCTCAATCCCCCGGATACCACTTATTCAGAAAGAGCCTCAGTGAACACAAAGGCTTTGCAGAATGCCCACTGTCACAAGTGTGCTAACTTGGTCTTTTTTGACCCACTGACCCCCCCCCCCCCCCCCCAGAATAGGCTCAATCCAGAGTTGAGCCCAACCCCATCCCCCAAAACACACACACTGCCTCCAGGGGCCCAGAGTTCAAATTTAAGGTCTCAGCAAGAAAACCACAGCTGATCTGAACTGCTGATCTGGTAAGTGGAGAAAGGCGTGAGTCACTTAGCCTCCTTCCCTGGGGTGTCAGGACTCAGCTGCAGTGAGTACAAAGGAAAACCTTTATTCAGGCTTCTGGACCCAGACACACCCTATATCTCTTCTTGCTCCCATACAGAGGAATGCAGTCAGTGCTGGTTAGCGTTACCACACAGATTCTTCCTAAGTGATGGCCTCCTAGATTCAGTAGTTATGGAAGGGACTGCTACTATTACACTAAACTATCAAGCCTGAAATGGACAGTACAAAAAAAGAAACACACACCATGAAAGCTTTGGTTCCAAATCAAATACCTGAGGTTCAAGAGGGTTTTTAATTCCTCAGAACAAACTCCTACTACCCCAGTTGATGTCTTGTAGAGTGTGTTACTCTGTACATCTTCATGGATTTTTTGAGTATTCTAGTGAAACAGAAAACTGGTATTCAATAGAAGCTAAATCAATTCCATTATATTTCCTCTCCATGGTCAGTCTAAAATTCTCCTTTCAAATAGAAAAATGCAATTCTCCTCTCCCACCCCCTCCTCTAAAGGATTGGGAGCAGAACTTTTTAGTCTGTTCTTAGAGTGACCTGTCTTGTGGAAGGAGATAAACAATTGGCAGCTTTCCTCTCAGCTTGTGATATACAACACTCCTGTGGGCTCATGCCCCTTGTTTGCTTGTGACCTGCTATGCTCTGCACATATATCAGAACAACCTGTTGTACAAAAGATCTCTCTATTGCACTGATATCTTATTATTATTTTATTTGCTTGGGGAGGATAAATATAAGCACTGCCTTAAAATTCATTACTGTAGTAAAATTCAAAACCTTGTAGCACTGCACAGGTCAGACCGTCTGCAAGTAACTCCATTATTATTAGCTGCCCTCTCAGTGACCCCCTTCCTCACCTCACACAGAGGAACATAACAGACTCCTGCCGTCACCTGCTTCTCTGAGGATAACAGGTAATTTAGTCTCCATGGTAGTTTATGTGGCTATACTCCAGTTGAGCAGGGACTGGCAGTCCCAGGAGTCAATCTCATCTGGAGCATAGTTCTCCTAGTTGAAGTGGTAAGTTTAATTTATTGCATATGAAGAGAGTACAGAAGCAAAGGGGTTTTTTCCATGTTAAGTGTTTTCCAACTGACCCCTGGAGCAATCCTGGCAAATAGGCCTTGATGAGATTATGGGGTGCTATTGGACTGTTAAAATAAAGTGTTTTCCAACTGTCGAGAATAAGACGTCAGGACCACCAGATCACATCACTGACACGTGCTAGTTATGCAGAGGTCAACAGTTCATTAGGGACCTGATCCTGCAGCCACTGAAATTGGTAGATATTTTGCCATTGTCTTCAATGGGAACCAGAAGTCCCAATATTTGCAAACCATAATCTGTGTTCTGCTATCAAAAGTGTGTAATGCAAACCCTGTTAATGTTATGGGAACTGTATGGGAACTGATCTGAGTCTATATCCCCATACAAGTACAGGGCCCTAGGGATTGGTGATTAAGCTAATAGTTGGATTCAGATTCAGAACTCTTGTTTGTGGGTAAATATTTTGAGATATTAGGATTCAGATTTGAGAAGAAAAGAATAGAAATGATTGAGTCAAAATATGAACCAGGAAGGGAAGGGAAAGCTGCATCAGCTATGACGCAAGAGCAGACAGACAGGAGAAGAGAACTAATTTATTTCTAATTATGGATGTCTGCATTCTACATTGGGGAGTGGTGGGAGTAATGACAGAGATGCACACGGCTCTTTTAGAGCAAGGCACAACAGCAATATCAGGATATGGGAATAGCTAAAAAATAGGCATCAGTACATCACACATGAATATAACACAGAGGCTGAGAGCCCCAAGCCCAATAATGTTATAAAGTGTGTGTAGTGCGTGTGTCTGCGGACTCTCCTGGTGAGGCATAACTTATTAAAAGAGACAATGAGCTAAAATGAAGTAACAAGACTGAGTGTCTCTCTGGACCAAAAGTATCTGAAAGTTGGAGTAATACAGAGTGAGGCCAACAGTTTTAGCAACACAGCCAGGGATAACAATATTTGATTGGACAACTTCAGTTGGGCCCCCTATATACAACTTCAAAGACCCATCCAGCCAAGTATCCTTCCTAACCCATCCCTTCTCATCTACTGCACCCCATCCATTTCCTAGTGACCCATACTCTTTCCTTCCAATGGCTCACCAGTCTGTTTCTCTTGTCCTTTGCCATAGGCTGCCCACTCTGCCCTTTACCTTCCCGTTCCCCACTTATCAGATCCATAGTGGCAGCTGGCTGTGTATTCCCAGGTGGCCTCTGATCAGCTGTGCCAGGGGCCATGGATTTAGGAAGGAAGGAAAGCAGGCCTTCAGCAAACAAACTGTCTGCCATTTTCACACCCTAGCCAGCTGTAGTTGCATTGTTGCAGTGGTAGCTGAGGCCTTGGGATAATACAGCCTTCTCTTTTCTCTATGGTTCCTCTCCTTTCCTTTCCTTTCCTTTGTGATGCCTCTTTCAGTCCCTGCTGGCTGGTAATTTTGGCCACATGCATTCCTAAAGAAGGGAAGTTGCAAACACTCCAGGCCCTAACACTTCATTTTTTCCACCTCAAGCCAGTTCACTGGTGGGAGTACTGTACAAATGTAATAGAGCTTTTGGGTGATGTGTAATGCTTTCATAAGTCATCCATAAGAACCTCTGCCATTGACCGTTGCCCTGGGTGTTGATAGGTGGCATAACACTCCTTTCCTTGATTGGGTTTTGTTGTTGTTGTTTTGAATAAGATCTCCATAGACCAAAATAAAATAATACCCATTGACTTTAGCTAAACTAGCTCTCGGAAGGTTATAGACTCAGAGCCCTAAGACTATAATGTTACAATGCTGTGTGGCTCTGTCTCACCTGCTGTGCCGTGTGTGTGTGAGTGAGAGAGAGAGAGAGAGAATTATTATTCGTATTACCTTATTGCCTAGAGGCTCAAACTAGTCCAATAATAATGCACTAGAACTGTTCAGAATATGGATCTGGATCTGAGTTTTGAGCCTGGCCCAAAATTCGATAATGAGCTGAGCCATAACCCAGGTGTGGAGGACCACCAATCTTTTTGGTGTTCAAGAGCCACATCTGAATTTGGTGTGTCAGTCCTACTCCAGCACGCTTCCACATATAGACGGGATGCTGTGCCTATGGACCCCTGATGTGGGGGGGGGGGTAGGGAAGGCAGAGAGAGCATGAGTGCTCCCTCAGCACCATGTTTCTCCCTCCTTCCTGCCATCCTATGGGAAGCCCCTCATTAGCTGCTCTACAGTGTTCCATATCTGAGAGTGCTTGAGGAAGGGGGAGGGGGCAGGTATCAACATTGAAGAGTTGGCAAGTGGCTAGTAAGGGGTAAGGGAAAACTGGCAGCAGTACAGAAGCAAGTTACCTGAATATGGAAGCCCTGTCCAATAAATGTCATGAGATCCAAGAGTTTGGAGGGTCCAAATCCCCTGTTTCTTCTGGGGGCTGAGAGCAAACCTCATTCATACCTCTCCTGATGGAAGAATTACAAGAAAATTCTGAGTTAAAACTTTGAGTTTCCACTCCCCCTGCATGTGGGAATAATCTATGCAGGAGAATGGGGCCCAAAAGGGGAGAGATTAAAAATTAATTTCAGCAGCCAAAAACTGTAGCAGCTGTGCTGGTTTTCCAAAAAGTGTAGTACCCCAATAATGCCTATAGGAATTACAGCAGTAAGCAAGCACGCGCGCACACACAGACTCAACCCTGTGCCTCATAACCTGTTGTGCTGAAGCTGATTGCCACTCTTTCTACTTCTCTTCCTTTCTGAACCAAAACATAAGCTTTTGGGGCAGATCCCTGGGTCCAGTTGAGATATGTTCAAGACAAGATAGAGGGAGAGAATGGACAGAGAGGCTCTAAATCACCTTTGTACCCCCTTGATCCTGCAGCTGACCAGGTTCTGGCTTGGCTGCCAGCAGAAATTAGAGCAGCCTAAAGACTGCTCTAAGTTACGCCAATAGGAACAGTGCCCTAATCACCATTCACCTGGCTGGAGATCACTGGAGTGCAGCAATGTCCTGCACTGTGGGAGGAACACTGGGAATGAACAAGAAAGGGAGATAGTTCTGTGACAGAACTATGCTTTGTTGGCTACTAGTAAGTGTCAGGTGAGTCACACTCAGTCAAGTGAAGATTAGTTTAAAAAAATCCTATTGACTCTCTAGTCAAGGACCACTATCTCACATGTACCTGTCTCAGCCAACTGGCTAATGTTTGGCCATATTAAGATTTAGATACATAGGGTGGCATGTCTATGCTTGTTGTCTTGCCTGCTCATGATTTTTCTGAGACTTCAATAACAAATCAAATAAGAACACCTTTAAAAAAAAAAATAGCGTCTTTTAGGTTTTCCATTGGTTAAATATTTGTCTTCTGCCATAAATTCACCAAACTTCCTTCTGTCTACTTGGGACCCTGATTAAAATATGAATCAAGTCAAAGACACTTCCTGGAAATTTAACAACTCAGAATTTTGCTCTTTGATGTACTTTGTTCTGTGCTAGCTACTTCAGTGTCATTTGTTTAAGTCCATGACACACACAGGTGGCGGTTAAATACAACCATACTGTGGGAAATGCCACCAAAATGGTTGCATTTTCATCTCCTATTTTAAAATTGTATTGGTCTTGTGACTACCACTACCAAATGTTTATTCTTCTAAAGATGTGGGGGAAATGATCATTTGGGTAACTTCTTATGGCCTGCCCTGCACTTCATATGTGGGCAAAATTCCCACTCTTTAGGTTCAATGGGCGTATTCCCCGAGTATGAAATACAGGATTAGGCCGACAATGTGTGTGTTACCAGAAAGTTTATAATACTCCTAACATGAATATGTCTAGAATAGACCTTATCCTGCAGTCTTTACACAGTCAAAACTCCCATTAACTTGATTGGAAGATTTGCCAGCAAAAAGGCTGCAGGATTGTGTAAAAAACAAACAAACCAACAAAACAAAAAACAAAACAAAAAAAAACCTAAAGTTAATTCCAACATTCCCCTTCTCCCCCTAACTCCCTAGAAAGAGCTCTGCTGCTTAGGGTCAGAATTTATCTAAACAAAGTAGCAATAGACCAATCCAGGCAGGTATTCCAATACTTCATTGTTCTGATAAAACTCTTTTACAGTCACTATCATTTTTTATAAAATTAAATATAACAATATGTAGAAATAAATGTTAAACAAATGATCATCCTTTTTCTCAACCCCAGTGTGACAAGTAGCAATAAATATGACATTAGCAAAATGAGTACAAGAAGAGGAAATCTCTGCCCCCAAAAGTTTAAGGACTCAGTCATGATTTTACCTGCTGCTTCCACCTTCATAAGAAAGGGGAATCTCAAATCCCAGCGGCATTTTGCCTGCACTATGATGAGGTGGGCAGAATGTCCTCTGGGATGCTAGGAAGAGACCCCAGTGCCTCAGCCTAGTGCAGAGTATGCTTCTCCCAGCAACAGCCCCCCAGTGCTCAGTATTAATGCTGCTCCCTGCAAAGAGAAGGAAGAGGGAGTGTGGAAGAGGGCTTCCTGGGCCCTCTCACCTGCCTGTACACACATGCGCCATCTGTCCCAATGTTAGACAAAGTGTGCTTGATCCAACTCCCATTAAACTCTGTGTGAGTCTTCACATTTAGTTTAATAGGAGATGGATCAGGCAGTCAATGCACAGGGAACTGGGGAAAATAGGTAGAGCATAGTCATGTGAATATACATATTTTTATTGTAGGTCAGAGAGTAGATGGTTAATGGTGGAAGCTCAGCTCATGCTTTACAGACAAATACAATACAGAAGTATAAATACTCTGGTGACGAGTGCTATAGAAAACGCTAAGATAGAACAAAATAAAATATAAAGGAAGAAATACACAATCTTGGTTTGTGAGATTACTGAGTAAGCATTAAGAACCACAGTGTGCTAGAGAGTAGAGCTGACCCAAGGCTGAAGGAGCAAACAGCAGCATGGACAAATGTCATAAATCACTCTGACAAACCCATCATTATATCTGTAGAAAAGACCACCTACAAGGTTAGAGGCACTAAAGGAAGGATTCTCTGTGTCTGCAGCTTCTGTACTAAGCCATATAGCTGGAGATAGATTACCTTTCATAGATTGGTATTTATTTTGAACATTAATAACAAGATTTCTTCCCAATTAGAATAAAATAGCCATTATTTTCCCATGAGATAAGAGAACAATTTGATTTACGTGACTATCCTGTCATATCTCGACAGCACAAAATTATGAGGTCATTTCAATATCACTTAGATTCTGAATCATCTTGATAGCCCACTGAAAAATTATTAGATGTTTTCTCACAACTTGAACACACAGTGTATATTTACTTTTCAAAGAATTGTTGTGACCTGTAATGCAGATAAGAGACTTCCCTGGTGGGGGTAAAACAACATTGTTAAATCATGTATCTCAGCAGCTTTCCAGCAGAACGTTTTAACAGATCAGTTTGGTGGGGTCAAAAAAGGGAGAGCTCAATCTTGTTCCCCAGCAGTCCAGAGTATATAGGACAGAAACTAAATCTCCTTTTGCTTTTTTTTCTGTTCTGAAAGAAGCAGTCCACTTTTTGTAATTTATTAAACTGTTTACTCAGGAAAATTCACACTGACATAACCTTGTTTACAAATGTTCTATTGAGGACAGCAGCAAGTCAAGTTTCATTAGCCATCACAACATATCATAAATCATGTATTGCAAGTCAAGAGTTTGTCAAAAGAGAACAACTATGGGTGTTTTCTCTTTAGTAGATTAGCAGACTTCTTACTGGCTTCTCGCAATTCTGGTGCTAAACCAACCCTGGTAATGTCGTCCTCTCTCTCTTTAAATAAAGGGAGATAAAAAATACAACCCACCCAGCACTACCCCCCAGCCTCAAAATGAGATTCTAGCTGACTGATAATCCAGGAATTTAAAAATTTGAATGGAATTCTTTGTGAGTAGGTCATTTCTAGAGTTAGGTAATATGGCACCACAAACTGTGCTTTGTGTGGTAATGCTAACTGATGTCCACCTTGGGTACATAACGAGGTGTGAGGTAGAGCTGCATGTTTCCAGTATACCCATGAAATGCATTACTCATCAACAGCATGTTCCAGAGTGTTTTACAAATTAGGAACTAGGCAATCTGTAAGGAAGGCTATGACTGATATTTTCAGTGTGTGCTGTGTTTCTGAAACATCGATGTGCTGGTTCAGTAGCCAGTCTTTCATTTGGTTTTGTTTGCATTTCAAGGGTCAAGGAGTAATTGCACACACACACACCTGTGCAACACAATGATGTTACTTTTGTATCGCTATAGCACTTTTTCCATCCAAAGATCTCCAAATGTTTTCCACGCATTAAAGGGTCTATCTTCACAGCAGCCCTGTGTGGAAGACACGTCGTTCTATTGCTACTTTACAGATGAGGAAACAGGCACAGAAAGGTTAAATGACTTGCCTGCATCACCCAGTCTTCTTTGCTCTCATTCGTGCAGCTTAGACTATCCTGTGTATTTCTAGTATTTCTCTTGCCATTGGTATTGGCCACTGCTAAGGTTAGGACATTGGATTAGATGAAAAATCTGGCATACCTTTAAGAAGTTGTACATTTGGGGGGGGAGGAGATGTACAAATCAAAGAAACAATATTTGAAGTGACAATTTTGTTAAGTGCTTTTTATTTTTGTACAGCAATCCTTAGGATTATTTTATTTACTATCATGATGATTTGAAGGACAACATTTTATGTTTAGGAGAAAAACGGACAAAGTGCATTAGCTACAGCAATAGGATAAAATCCTATGAGTACATGGACAGGAAAGACAGCCAGTCCACTAGAGAAGATATGGGCTTGAAAATCAGTGGATCTAGGTTCCAGTCCCAGCTCTGCTCCTCATTTGTTGTGTGACCTTGGGCAAATCACTTAAATTATGTGAGCCTCAGTTTCTCCATCTTTGTTTTTTAATGGATATAATTATACTTACCTTTCAAACACTTTGAGATCTGTTGCCTGAAGGGGCTCTGTGACAGTCCATGCCCCTAGGGTCAGGGCACCGTGGCTTATCGGTCACAGTCTATGAAGCCGCCCTTCAGTGCAGGGCAGTGTGGCCTAGCAGCCAGAGTCTATAAAGCAGCCCTTTGGCGCAGGGCAGCATGGCCTAGCGGCCAGAGTCCATAGCACTGCCCTTTGGTGCAGGGCAGCGTGGCTTAGCAGCCAGAGTCCATAGCGCCGCCCTTGGGTGCAGGGCAGTGTGGCCTAGTGGTCAGAGTCTATAGCATTGGGGCACCCCCTATGGGGTGTGGCAGCCCCGGTAGGGGGGCCCGGGCCCACCCGACTCCACCGGGCCCCAACCCAGGGTCCTAACAGTGGTGTAGCAGCTTGCCACTGACTCAGCAAGGGGTCCTACCGAAACACGCTGAGTTTCCCCGGGCCGGAGGTACCACGCTGTCACCCTCCCTGGGTCACTTCCTACCAGAGTCTGTGTTGGGGTTTCCCATGAGATGTCGGGTCCTCTGTGTTCGGCAGGGCCAGTCGTCTCCAGGGTTTCCTCCAGTCGCCGGGGTGCAGGCGGGCCACGGCTTCAATTCCTGGTGCAGTCAGAGGCTGTGGCAGGCCCTCCACAGGCGCTTCCCAGGCAGGTCCTTCCCCTGCAGCCTCCCACCCAGAATGAGCTGGGCTCCCTCCCTTTATACTACTAGAGCACTTGGAGCATGCCCAGTCTTGCCAGGGAGGCGGGACTTCCGCTGCCAATACCACAGGCTCAACCCTGTCTGGGCTAGTGCGGGGTAAGCAGACCCTGTCACAGGCTCTATAAAATAATTATCTTGTGAAAATGTTTTAAAATCAATCTCCAAATTGAGAGTGCACCTGTCTGAAATATTTGGGGGGTTTCGACCTTTCGCACTGGAAATTGCTGGTATCTGCCCCATTAAAGAGACAAACATATTTTTTAGTTATGACAGATCTTGGAATCTCATGTGGCAATTACTATTTTCATTTCTTATCTGTTTTTTTTTTTTAAGTGGCAACTTCTGTTTGTTCCTTGCTTTGTTTCTACCCTGCTTTATCAAAACAAAAACCTGAAGAGAGAAAGGACGAATTATGCTTAACTTGAGTAAGATGTGATATTCCATCCCCTTAAACAGTTTTTGGTATCTTACATCAGAAAGGAAAGCCCCTTTTTCGCATACAACTTACCAATATTCAGAATCTATTATAGAATGTAATATTTTTTATCATACAATATTTTTCCAAAATTCACAGGGTTCTAGCTTCTCCTTTATAAAACACTGATCTACACTGACACAAAACATGACCACTTATAATAGTGATACTGCAGCATTTTGGGCTATTCCTGTAATAAAAAATAAAATAATATATTTAATAAGGGACTTGCTTCCCATTGTTTTTAGTAGAAGTCATGCAGTTAAAACACGGTTCAGTACTATTTACCCCTGAGAATAGTTTGAGTGTTGTAGGTTCTTTTGTACTCGAATGTATATGAACGATCTATACTTCCTGAATTTGTAAAGTAGCCTAAAAGTGTTTTATTTAGTATTAACAGATCAGAAATGTGTAAGAGAATGGATGAGACCGTTTTCTGACTGTATTGAATATCTATCTATCTATCTAATCTTCCAGCCACATAATGTGGTGGTGATAGCCATGTGATAAATTGCATTTACCATGCACCATTGAATGCCTCACTTGCACTTTGCCCATTAATCTATCTCCCACGGGACTACTTCTAACAATCCAAACCACTGAACAGCATCAAACAGATGCTATTTTTTTAAATCAACCTGCCACAAAAACGTTTCCTTCTTTCTCTCAAATGTGGAAATTTCCCCCACAAGATTACACTGGCCAAGGCTTAGGATGGGCAAGATTCAGACTTGGAAAAGTGAAAGATTTAAGGTCCACTAACCAGCAAACAGTGCTGCTAAAAATGGAACTTCATTCCTCTGGAAAGGTCCCTGAAAGATCTTAAGTTAGCAGACCTTAAAATCATAACATTATGTAAAGAATAGAGGTTTCTAAAAGAATTATTAGATATTTTTTCTCTCCCTCTGAACTCTGAATAATTGGTCTCATGGTGACTGAGGCACCTGAGTTTGTAGATGGAAGGATACAACAAACTAATACTCTCGCTGCATAGACTATCTGTGGCGTTTCTGTTCTTGAGCTGCCTGCGGGATCCCAAACTCATTCTGATAACTCTTCTGCCGAACCATCTTGTGTACATGTTCTCACTAACTTGTGAGCACGCACACACACACACACTCTCTCTCTCTTTCTCATTTATATATGTCATATAGCTTGCAGCTAAAAGTGTTTATTGCTGATGTTTACCTTTGTGCACCAATTATGTCTCTCTTTCCTTCATCTGTAATGTTATTGTTTTTCTATCTGTTAAACTTGTCGGTTGTTGGCAAGAAGGGTCACTAAGAGAGCATCAGAAAGTATCGTTAACACACACACCTTTCTCAAAATGAAGAGGGGCCGGATGAAGACTTGTGTTCACGCTGAAGTACAATAGTTTGCAGTAACTTAAAGAGCAGCACTTTCCCTATTGCTCTTTTATAGAACTGTATCTCAGTAATTTATTATACATAGGTACCAAAAGAAGTTCATGCTGAAGAACGTTTAGGGCCCCTAGTGGTTGCCTAATGCAAACACAAAAGTTTCTGCTGAAGTTTGCATTGAGGAGCTCAGCTTCAAACGTTTGTGTGTTGTAATATTTGAAACCACATCAAAGATTATCTCCAAATTCTGCCCTTTTTAATTTTTCCCTAAGTTGTATTATTCAGCTGTACAATATGGTCTAATAGTTTGCTTTTGCTCTACATTTAATGCTATTGTAAAACACACAAAAGGGAACAGGATTAATAAAATATGTCCTGGCAATTTTTTTCCTCATAACTGATCTCTAATAAAATGCACAGTGTCAGACATGTCCAAAACTGAAATAAGAGTGATTGAAGGCAAGAGAAATGTAATGAAACATAAAGCACAAGGAAAGGGTAAATTAATAGTCACACTGATGAGGCAGATATTTCTAATAAAAATGAGTGGACATGGACTCTTGTATGGTTCCATGACAACTTGTGATCAGAGGTGGCCACAAGGTGTAATGTTTGGACCCACATCCGGTTTTCCCTAAAGTTTAGATTTGTTCAGGGGGAGTTGGTTCAGGACTAGAGCGAGGCAGAATTTCTCATCCAAAAGTAATTTGATGAAAGATGCAGATTCAGAAATACCTAAATTTTTCATGACTTTGCATCAAATTTGCCAAATTGTTTCTATCTAAAAATCCCCCTCTAAAATTTCCAAAAAATGTGCAACATTTTGTTTCAACATTTTCGAAACAAAACATTTTGATTTTCCAATAAGAAACTCTTTTTTTTAAAATTTCATTCATTTTTTTAAAACTTTAAATTTAAATGTTAAAAATGCACAAAATTGAAACAAATGATTTTCTTTTATTATTTGCTGACAATTTCAAAACATTTCAATTTCAGATCAATCCAAAACTTTTTTTTATTTTTTCAGAATTGCCACTGAACTGAAAATCTCTTATTTGTACAGCTATATTCAGGACTATCATTAATGTAGAAGTGTCATCTGATCTTGGCTGAGAAATATGGGCTCAATCCTGCAAGATGCTGAGCAGTCTAGCCCCAATCCAGCAAAGGATGTAAGCATGTGCTTAACTTTAAGCACATGAGCTGACCCATTGAAATTAATGGGATGATTCAGAGACTTTTCTGCATCACTGCCAGAGCACTCAGCACATTTCAGGATTGAGCCCCAGCGTGCTACGTGGTTTATTGCAGTCATATTGGGAGAAAGCAAAGGAGTGAGAAAATCAGGGAAGAGGTATGGAGATGCTACTGCGGTGACCTTTTGTGTTTTTAATGCATCTAAGAGAAACATTGTGATCTCTAAAAAAAACAAAAAAACAACAACAAGGAGTCCTTGTGGCACTTTAGAGCAGGGATGGGCAAACTTTTTGGCCTGAGGGCCACATCGGGGTTGCAAAACTGTATGGAGGGCCGGGCAGGGAAGGCTGTGCCTCCCCAGACAGCCTGGTCCCTGCCCCCTATCAGACTCCTCCCACTTCCCACCCCCTGACTGCCCCCCTCAGAACTCCCCGACCCATCCACCCCCCTGCTCCTTGTCCCCTGACTGCCCTCCTCAGAACCCCAACCCATCCACCCCCCCGCTCCTTGTCCCCTGACCGCCCCCTCCCGGGACCCCCACCCCTAACTAACCACCCCCTGCTCCCTGTCCCCTGACTGCCCCGACCCCTATCCACACCCCCACCCCCTGACAGGCTCCTCGGGACTCCCACGCTTATCCACCTCCCCACCGAACCTCTGCCCCATCCAACTCCCCCACTCCCTGTCCCCTGACTGCCCCCCGGATCCCCTGCCCCTTATCCAACCCCCCGGCCCCAACCCCCTTACCATGCCGCTCAGAGCGACATGTCTGGCAGCTGTGCCGCCCAGCCGGAGCCAGACATGCTGCCGCACTGCCCGCAGGAGCTCGCAGCCCCTCCGTCCAGAGTGCTGCCCACACGGTGGTGTGGCTGTGGGGGAGTGGGGACAGCGGGGGAGGAGCCGGGGGCTAGCCTCCCCGGCCGGGAGCTGAAGGGCCGGGCAGGATGGTCCCACAGGCCGGATGTGGCCCGCGGGCCGTAGTTTGCCCACTTCTGCCTTAGAGACTAACAAATTTATTTGGGCATAAGCTTTTGTGGGCTAAAACCCACTTCATCAGATGCATGGAGTGGAAAATACAGCAGACAGGTGTATATACACAGTACATGAAAAGATGAGAGTTGTCTTACCAAGTGGGGGGTCAGTGATCTCTGTTTGACATGCAAATCAGGAGTTTGTCTGTACCAGTGTAAAGATGTGGGACAGATCCTCAGCTGTTGTTAATTGTCATGGCTCAACTGAAGTGAATGGAATGGAATGGAATTACACTAGCTGAGGGTCTGTCCTGTGGCTGTTAAAAATCCTCTTGGTTTTCTTGTCAGCTTTATCATATGCAAAGTATTGACTCTATTTGCTCTTTACAGGAATCCGTATAGTGCCATTCTGGAGTGAGAGCTGACAATGAATTAAAGTGCATTAAACCTTAAAGTTGTCAATAACAGCTAGACTGTCTAGAAAATGGTTGCCCTGTCTTAGCCAAGTGTTCCCATCCCTGGTTGGGCTTTTGTATTCATGACACTCATACTGCTCACTTTGTTTTAAGGCCCCGTTGAGCAAAGCACTTAAGTAAATGCTGAATTTGAAACACTGAATAAATCCATCCTTAGTAAACAAAGCATTTAAGAACATGCTTAATATTAACTATAATAGGACTACTCACTTAAGTGCTTAAGTGCTCTTTGCCTGATTCAGCAAACATCTCTATTCAGCAAAGCACTTAAGCATGTGATTTTCAATTTCATTGTCTTCAGTGAGACTTAAGCTCATGCTTAAATTTTAGCAGATACTTAAGCACTTCGCTGAATAGGGACCTAAACATCCAGAACTCTCTTCCACTTCTTTCTACTGAAACAGATAGACCTTAATTCAGGCCCCTTGTAATTTGAGGTGGAAAACAACATGCAGTTCAGCGCATACATTCCCATATCCAAACACAAGAGTATAAATGGGTGTGAGCCACAAAGTTTGGATCTAGAATGAACTAGCTTTCACTTCATTGTGCTCTGGAGGTGGGAACCCAGAGCCTCCTTTATAAAGTCTGAAAAACATCTCTTTCTCATCCAAATCCCCATTTATCAGAAAGCTTCATGTGTCCCCAAAGACCTTGGTATAAGCAGACTTTTATTGTCAAAGCCATCTGAAGTGGAGGCAAAGCCATTTTTCACTTTTTTAATATAGAGATATTGTTTATATGAATACAAGTGACAATTACTTTCCCTAGCTGCCTTTGAAACTTCCAAAATAGTCTTAAGTCGCAGCCAAAGGTAATGTAGCTAAGCTTCCCCAGGAGAGTGTCAGTACATGGTATTGTTTCAGAGTAGCAGCCATGTTAGTCTGTATCCGCAAAAAGAACAGGAGTACTTGTGGCACCTTAGGCCTGGTCTACACTAGGAGGTTATGTCGAATTTAGCAGCGTTAAATCGAATTAACCTTGCACCCGTCCACACAACGAAGCTATTTAGTTCGACATAGAGGTCTCTTAAATTCGACTTCTGTACTCCTCCCCAACGAGGGGAGTAGCGCTAAATTCGACATGGCCATGTCGAATTAGGCTAGTTGTGGATGGAAATCGACGGTAATAGCTCCGGGAGCTATCCCACAGTGCACCACTCTGTTGACGCTCTGGACAGCAGTCCGAGCTCAGATGCTCTGACCAGCCACACAGGAAAAGCCCCGGGAAAATTTGAATTCCTTTTCCTGTCTGGGCAGTTTGAATCTCATTTCCTGTTTGGACATCGTGGCGAGCTGAGCAGCACTGGCAACGATGCAGAGCTCTCCAGCAGAGATGGCCATGCAATCTCAGAATAGAAAGAGGGCCCCAGCATGGACTGATCGGGAAGTCTTGGATCTGATCGCTGTGTGGGGCGATGAGTCTGTGCTTTCCGAGCTGCGATCGAAAAGACGGAACGCAAAGATCTACGAGAAGATCTCAAAAGCCATGACAGAGAGAGGATACAGCCAGGATGCAACGCAGTGCCGCGTGAAAATCAAGGAGCTGAGACAAGGGTACCAGAAGACCAAAGAGGCAAACGGACGCTCCGGATCCCAGCCCCAGACATGCCGTTTCTACGAGGCACTGCATTCCATCCTAGGTGCGGCCGCCACCACTACCCCACCACTGACCGTGGACTCTGACGATGGGATATTGTCGACGGCCGCTTCCTCGGAGATGTTAGCGGACGGGGGAGATGAGGAGGACGAGGCAGTCGACAGCGCTTACAACGCTGATTTCCCAGACAGCCAGGATCTCTTCATCACCCTCACAGAGATCCCCTACCAACCGTCCCCAGGCGTTAACCCTGACCCAGAATCAGGGGAAGGATCAGTCGGTAAGTGTTTTAAACATGTAAACATCTATTTTGAACAGAACATTCATATTAACAGTGGGTTTTTCATGATTTGTTTGCCCTAGGCGCTTAACGTTTCAGTCCTTGGCAGTGCAACTACTGCAAAAAAATCTAACAATGTCCGGTTTATCATGATTGGTTTGCCCTAGGCGCTCTACTGTTTAGTCCTTGCCAGTGCAGCTACAGTAAAATTCAGTCTATATGTCCAGGGATGGAGCTGAAATCCTCATGGGACATCTCCATGAAGCTCTCCTGGAGGTAATTGGAAAGCCTTTGCATGAGGTTCCTTGGGAGAGCGGCCTTATTGTGTCCTCCGTAGTAGGAAACATTTCCGCGCCAGGAGATCATCAAGTACTCCGGGATCATTGCCTTGCAGAGCAGGGCGGCATACGGCCCTGGTCTTTGCAGGCTTTCCCGAAGCATCCGTTCTTTCTCGGTCTCTGAAATCCTCATCAGAGTGATTGTCATAACTATAAAGGGAAGGGTGACAGCTCTCCTGTGTACAGTGCTGAGATCCCTCCTAGCCAGAGACTCCAAATCCTTTTACCTGTAAAGGGTTAAGAAGCTCGGGTAACCTGGCTGACACCTGACCCCAGGGACCAATAAGGGGACAGGATACTTTCAAATCTTGGGGGGGGGAAGGCTTTTGTGTGTGTCCTTTGTTTGAGGGGTGGTTCGCTCTTGGGACTGAGAGGGACCAGACATCAATCCAGGTTCTCCCCATCTTTCTAAACAAGTCTCTCTTATTTCAAAATTGTAAGTAAAAGCCAGGCAAGGCGTCTTAGATTTACTTTGTTTTCTCAACTTGTAAATGTACCTTTTACTAAAGTGCTTATCTTGTTTGCTATACTTTGAACCTAAGACAGAGGGGATTCCTCTGAGCTCTTTAAGTTTGATTACCCTGTAAAGTTATTTTCCATACTGATTTTGCAGAGATGATTTTTACCTTTTGCTTTAATTAAAAGCCTTCTTTTTAAAAACCTGATTGATTTCTCCTTGTTTTAAGATCCAAAGGGGGTTTGGATCTGTATTCACCAGGAGTTGGTGAAAGGAAGGAGGGGGGAAGAGTCAATTTCTCCTTGTTTTAAGATCCAAAGGGGGTTTGGATCTGTATTCACCAGGAGTTGGTGAAAGGAAGGAGGGGGGAAGGGTCAATCTCTCCTTGTTTAAGATCCAAGCAGTTTGGATCTGTATTCACCAGGGAATTGGTGAAAGGTTTCTCAAGGCTTCCCAGGGAGGGAATCCATCGAGAATGGTGGCAGCGGGACCAGAGCTAAGCTGGTAGATAAGCTTAGCAGTTTTCATGCAGGCCCCTACATTTGTACCCTAAAGTTCAAAGTAGGGATACAGCCTTGACAGTGGGCTATGTGACTTTGTGGCAGGGGGAGGACGGTTACAGATCCCCTGCTGCGTGGCTCTGTGATCCAGGATAAGGACCGCTGCATAAGATCTCTAACCGCCCTCCCCCGCCACAAAGTCACATAGCCCCCCCCCCCCCCCACACAGAACATGAAAACCACCTCCCAGACTGACCAGGGTGCCTAGTGACTGCAATGTGTGTGTGACCTGCTGCTGAACCTGCCCCTGTGTCTGTACCCTGGTAAAGGTGACTGTCCTGTCCAATTACCAACCCCCTTCCCCCCCTTCAAACAGACTCTCCTCAAAAAGAACATGATGGAAACAGTAATTAACAGGAACATATTTTTTATTAGCAACTACACAGTTAGGGGATGAAACTGGGACGGGGGCTTGGGTGAGGCGGGAAGGAAAGGACTTATCAAATTTTGGGGAATGACACCCTTCTGCTCCTTGAGCAGTCTGCAGGGGTGGAGTGAGAGTTTTCATGGACTCTGCCGCCCCTCCTTCTTGGTACTTTTGGTGAGGGGGGTATGGGACTTTGTGGCGGGGAAGGGCGGTTACAGATAGACTGCAGCGGGGCTCTGTCCTCCTGCCTCCGGTCCTGCAGAACATCCACAAGGCGCCGGAGCGTGTCCGTTTGCTCCCTCATTAGTCCAAGCAGCGTTTGAGTCGCCTGCTGGTCTTCCTGCCGCCACCTCTCCTCCCATTCAATGTGTGCTCGATGGATTTGGGACATGTTCTCCCTCCACTGGGTCTGCTGGGCTGCCTCGGCTCGGGAGCAGCCCATAAATTCTGAGAACATGTCGTCCCGTGTCCTTTTCTTTCTACGCCTAATCTGCGCCAGCCTCTGGGAGTGTGATGCCAGGGTAGGTCGGGAGACAGTGGCAGCTGTGGGATGGGAAAAAGGGAGTGAATTCCTCAGAAAGATAAATTTTGTTGTGAACAAAGAACATAGTCTTTCTCTGTGAACAAGACCATGCACAGCACCTATCACATGTGCACTCAGGACAAGGTCGAATTATCGGCCTTCGCATTCAGTGCCTGGGGTCTTGCAGTGCAGATCAGAGAAGCGGGGCAGGACAGCGGAATTTGGGTAGCAGGCTGACATGGTAAGCCGTAGACTTGTGGCTGCTTAAAACTTTAATAATAGCACTGGCCTCCTTTCACGGTCAAAGCAATGCTCCTAGCGTTGGCCAGTTCCTGCTGCCAGCAATCCGGCAAGCATGAACTCTGCCCCTGTCCCACCCCCTCGCGGCTGTCCCAGGGAAAGATCCCTGTATGCTGCCCCTCTCCCGCCTCCACCGCGTGGCTGTAAACCGCCGGTTACAGTTCTGTAAAGGAACAGGCAAGCAGTCCCAATACTAACATTCCCCTACCTAATTCAAAGCAGGTCACCATGAGCTACATCACTGTCAAGGCTGTATCCCTACTTTGAACTTTAGGGTACAAATGTAGGGGCCTGCATGAAAACTGCTAAGCTTATCTACCAGCTTAGCTCTGGTCCCGCTGCCACCATTCTCGATGGATTCCCTCCCTGGGAAGCCTTGAGAAACCTTTCACCAATTCCCTGGTGAATACAGATCCAAACTGCTTGGATCTTAAACAAGGAGAGATTGACCCTTCCCCCCTCCTTCCTTTCACCAACTCCTGGTGAATACAGATCCAAACCCCCTTTGGATCTTAAAACAAGGAGAAATTGACTCTTCCCCCCTCCTTCCTTTCACCAACTCCTGGTGAATACAGATCCAAACCCCCTTTGGATCTTAAAACAAGGAGAAATCAATCAGGTTTTTAAAAAGAAGGCTTTTAATTAAAGCAAAAGGTAAAAATCATCTCTGCAAAATCAGTATGGAAAATAACTTTACAGGGTAATCAAACTTAAAGAGCTCAGAGGAATCCCCTCTGTCTTAGGTTCAAAGTATAGCAAACAAGATAAGCACTTTAGTAAAAGGTACATTTACAAGTTGAGAAAACAAAGTAAATCTAAGACGCCTTGCCTGGCTTTTACTTACAATTTTGAAATAAGAGAGACTTGTTTAGAAAGATGGGGAGAACCTGGATTGATGTCTGGTCCCTCTCAGTCCCAAGAGCGAACCACCCCTCAAACAAAGGACACACACAAAAGCCTTTCCCCCCCCAAGATTTGAAAGTATCCTGTCCCCTTATTGGTCCCTGGGGTCAGGTGTCAGCCAGGTTACCCGAGCTTCTTAACCCTTTACAGGTAAAAGGATTTGGAGTCTCTGGCTAGGAGGGATCTCAGCACTGTACACAGGAGAGCTGTCACCCTTCCCTTTATAGTTATGACACGCCCCCCAAATCACAGATAGTGTTGGACGTTTGGTTCCACACTGGCTGTGATTTCTTTCCTGGAGCTCTAGGAGAAAACAGAGTTAATAAGACACATGTACCTTTAGACATACTACTGATTATATAAAAACTAACAATATGTTTCATTACAAGAACAATTGTTAACCAGTTAACTCTGGGAAACTTTCCCGGGAGAGTGCATCAGCCACTTTGTTAGAAGCTCCCGAAATGTGTTGTATTTCAAAATCAAAATCTTGGAGAGCTAAACTCCACCGAAGAAGTTTTTTGTTATTTCCCTTGGCGGTATGAAGCCACTGTAGCGCAGCATGGTCTGTTTGTAGTTGGAAGCGCCGTCCCCAAACATATGGGCGTAGCTTTTCCAGCGCGTACACAATGGCGTAGCATTCCTTTTCGCTGATTGACCAGTGGCTTTCCCTCTCAGACAGTTTCTTGCTGAGAAACATGACAGGATGGAATTCTTGATCTGGTCCTTCCTGCATTAAAACTGCTCCCACGCCTCGCTCGGAAGCATCTGTGGTTACTAGGAACGGTTTGTCAAAGTCTGGGGCCCTTAGCACAGGGTCAGACATGAGTGTTGCCTTAAGCTGGTTAAAGGCCTTTTGACACTTATCAGTCCACTGAACTGCATTTGGCTGTTTCTTTCTGGTTAGGTCTGTCAGCGGGGCGGCGATTTGGCTGTAGTGTGGTACAAATCGCCTATAATATCCGGCCAAGCCTAAGAAGGATTGGACCTGTTTCTTTGACTTTGGAACCGGCCACTTTTGGATAGCATCCACTTTGGCCTGTAGGGGAGTTATAGTTCCTTGACCCACCTGGTGCCCCAGGTACGTCACTCTGTTTTGGCCTATTTGACACTTTTTAGCCTTAACAGTTAGTCCTGCCTGCCGGATGCGCTCGAAGACTTTTTTCAGGTGCTCCAGGTGTTCTGTCCATGAATCAGAAAAAATGGCCACATCATCGAGGTAGGCAACTGCAGATTCTCCCAATCCTGCTAGGAGACCATCTACAAGTCTTTGGAAGGTGGCGGGTGCATTTCGCAACCCGAAAGGGAGTACATTGAATTCATACACCCCTGCCTGGGTGACGAAGGCTGACCTTTCCTTAGCGGGTTCATCTAGTGGTACTTGCCAGTACCCTTTGGTTAAGTCTAAAGTAGAGATGAATTGGGCATGTCCCAATTTTTCCAATAGCTCATCTGTGCGTGGCATTGGATAGTTGTCAGGACGAGTTACAGCATTTAGCTTACGGTAGTCCACGCAAAAGCGTATTTCCCCATCTGGTTTGGGAACTAGAACCACTGGAGATGCCCATGCACTGGTAGAGGGGCGGATTATACCCATCTGTAGCATGTCCTGGATCTCCCTTTGTATAGCCGCTTGGGCATGAGGTGACTCCCGGTAGGGTGGGGTTCTAATTGGGTGAGCATTACCTGTGTCAATGGAGTGGTATGCCCGTTCGGTCCGTCCTGGAGTGGCTGAGAAAATCGGTGCAAAGCTTGTGCACAGCTCCTTTATCTGCTGTCGCTGCAGACGTCCCAGGGTCGTGGAGAGGTTCACCTCTTCCACGCCACCATTCCTTTTTCCTTCATAGTAGACACCTGCAGGCCACTCCGCGTCATCAGTTTCCTGGGCTGTAAACTGGCAAACGTTTAATTCTCTAGAATAAAAGGGCTTAAGAGAATTAACATGGTATACCTTAGGCTTTATGTTGGAGGTGGGGGAGGCTATGAGATAGTTAACAGCTCCTAGGCGCTCCTGGACCGTGAATGGTCCTTCCCACGACGCTTCCATTTTATGGGCCTGGAGCGCCTTTAAGACCATGACTTGGTCTCCTACTTTGAAGGACCGTTCTCTGGAATGTTTATCATACCAGGCCTTTTGCTCTTCCTGAGCATCCTTTAGGTTTTCTTTAGCAAGGGCTAAAGAGTGTCGGAGGGTGTTTTGTAGGTTGCTTACAAAGTCTAGAATGTTAGTTCCTGGAGAAGGCGTAAACCCCTCCCATTGCTGCTTCACCAACTGTAATGGCCCCTTAACCTCGCGGCCATACACAAGTTCAAATGGTGAAAACCCTAAACTGGGATGTGGTACAGCCCTGTAGGCAAAAAGCAACTGCTGCAACACTAGGTCCCAATCATTGGAGTGTTCATTTACGAATTTACGTATCATGGCCCCCAAAGTTCCATTAAACCTCTCCACCAGACCATTGGTTTGATGGTGATGAGGGGTGGCAACCAAGTGATTCACCCCATGAGCTTTCCACAGGTTTTTCATGTTCCCTGCCAGGAAATTAGTTCCCGAATCTGTAAGTATGTCGGAGGGCCACCCTACCCTGGCAAAAATGTCTGCTAATGCCTGGCACACACTTTTAGTCTTGGTGTTGCTTAAGGGTACAGCTTCCGGCCATCGGGTAGCAAAATCCATGAAAGTCAGTACGTACTGCTTTCCTCTGGGTGTCTTCTTTGGGAAAGGACCCAGAATATCCACAGCTACTCGCTGAAATGGGACCTCAATTATGGGTAGTGGCTGGAGAGGGGCTTTAACCTGGTCTTGGGGCTTTCCCACTCGTTGGCACACCTCACAAGACCGGACATAATTAGCAACGTCCTTGCCCATTCCCTCCCAGTGGAAGGACTTCCCCAACCGGTCTTTGGTTCTGTTCACCCCAGAATGGCCACTGGGATGATCATGGGCTAAGCTCAAGAGCTTTACCCGATACTTAGTGGGAACTACCAACTGTCTTTGAGGATGCCAGTCTTCCTGGTGCCCACCAGAAAGAGTCTCCTTGTATAAAAGTCCTTTTTCTACAACAAACCGGGATCGGTTAGAAGAGCTGAGAGGCGGTGGGGTGCTCCGCGCTGCCTCCCAAGCTTTTTGAAGGCTGTCATCTGCTTCCTGCTCGGCCTGGAACTGTTCCCTTGATGCTGGAGACATCAGTTCCTCCTTGGACTGTGGACTGGGGCTTGGTCCCTCTGGAAGCGATGCAGGTGCTGGGGCTGTTTCCATTGACTGTGAACCGCTGTTCGCTGGTGCACTATGTGGTATCTCAGGCTCTGGCTGAGCCTCTTGGGTAAGGTTATCTGCTGCTTCCGCCAGTTCAGGCTCGCTGGTGTCCTCTGGCATTGGAGTTGTAGACGGGCTTGCAAGCGCTGGACTCAGTGCTGACAATGGTTCTGGTGCTGGTTGTGTTGCCAGTTCCGGTTTTGGGACTGGCTTTGGCTGGGTCTCTGGGATTGGATCCACTACGGCTGTTGCAGTCGTTGGCAGGGGATCCGGTTCCACCACCTTTGTTTGGGTCTCTGGTAACACAGACGGGGTCCTGGTGGACGGCTCAGGAACAGGGATGGGGGTGGAAGCTTGCTTAGCCTGGCTGCGGGTGACTATTCCCACCCTCTTGGCTAGCTTCACATGGTTGGCCAAGTCTTCCCCCAGCAGCATGGGGATGGGATAATTGTCATAGACTGCAAAAGTCCACATTCCTGCCCAGCCCTTGTACTGGACATGCAACTGGGCTGTAGGCAAGGTTACAGACTGTGACACGAAGGGTTGAATTGTCACTGTAGCCTCCGGGTTGATGAGTTTGGGGTCCACTAGGGATTGGTGAATAGTTGACACTTGTGCCCCAGTGTCCCTCCAAGCGATAACCTTCTTTCCGCCCACTCTCAAGGTTTCCCTTCGCTCCGAGGGTATGAGAGAGGCATCTGGGTCTGGGGTTCTTTGGTGTGATTGGGGTGTAATGAACTGTAATCGGTTGGGGTTCTTGGGGCAGTGAGCCTTTATGTGCCCCAGTTCATTACATTTAAAACATCGCCCTGCTAAGGTATCACCGGGGCGATGTTGGTTGATGGAGACTGGTGTGGTGGGGTGAGAAGGCGTCTGGGGTTTCCCTTGGGATGTGGGTGGGGCCTTGGGTTGTCCCCGGTGATAAGGTTTTGTTTCGGTTTGCCCCTTCTGATATTCGCTCCAACTGCTACTAGCTTTTTTCTTTTCTGTCACCTCCACCCATTTGGCTCCAATCTCCCCCGCCTCGGTTACAGTTTTGGGCTTCCCATCTAGGATGTACCTTTCTATTTCCTCAGGAACACCCTCTAAAAACTGCTCCATTTGCAATAGGAAGGGCAACTCTTCCGTAGATTTAACATTTGCTCCTGATATCCAGGCATCCCAATTTTTCCCAATGTGGTAGGCATGTCGGGTAAATGACACATCAGGTTTCCACCTTAGGGCTCTGAACCGCCGACGGGCATGCTCAGGTGTTAGCCCCATTCTGATTCTGGCCTTGTTTTTAAAAAGTTCATAACTGTTCATGTGTTCCTTAGGCATTTCAGCCGCCACCTCTGCTAAGGGTCCACTGAGCTGCGGCCTCAGCTCTACCATGTACTGGGTTGGAGGGATGTCGTATCCAAGGCAGGCCCTTTCAAAATTTTCTAAGAAGGCCTCAGTATCATCGCCTGCCTTGTAGGTGGGGAATTTCCTGGGATGGGAAGTGGTACCTGGAGAGGAGTTGTTAGGATGGTCTGATGCACCCTGCCTAGTCCTTGCTGCTTCCAGTTCCATCTCTTTTTCTTTCAGCTCCATCTCTCTTTTATGGGCCTCCTGTTTGGCTTTTTCTTCTCTTTCTCTCAGCTCCATCTCTCTTTTATGGGCCTCCTGTTTGGCTTTTTCCAGCTCCATTTCTCTCTTGTGGGCCTCCTCTTTGGCTTTCTCTTCTCTGTCTCTCCGCTCCATCTCTCTCTTGTGGGCCCCCTCTTTGGCTTTCTCTTCTCTGTCTCTCAGCTCTATCTCTTTTTCTTTCAGCTCCATAGCTCTCTTGTGGGCCTCCTCTTTAGCTTTTTCTTCTTTGGTAGTCATTTTCCTGGTTTTCTTGTGCTGGGTCACACCCCTCTGCAGTTGACTGAAACTGGGATGTACTTAGCTCAGGCTCCTGCTGAGTGCTGCTGAGTTAACAGAGACTTTCTAACAAGCTACTCCCGAGGATGTAAAAAGAAAAGAAAAAAACAATTCACCTTGTAAATTACCTTTACTAGATCAAAGTTTGCTCACTTATTGAACCGTTCTCTTAACAAAGGACCTTGTTAAAAAAAACTTAACACCTCTGCCTTCAGGCAAGGAGAGATAAGATATGCATCTACCTTCAGCTCTGCTTTCCAAGCAGCTAGAAGGAAAAAAAAAATCTTACTGGCTTTTGGGTTTAAAACGATCCCACCGCTGTGCCACCATGTCAAGGCTGTATCCCTACTTTGAACTTTAGGGTACAAATGTAGGGGCCTGCATGAAAACTGCTAAGCTTATCTACCAGCTTAGCTCTGGTCCCGCTGCCACCATTCTCGATGGATTCCCTCCCTGGGAAGCCTTGAGAAACCTTTCACCAATTCCCTGGTGAATACAGATCCAAACTGCTTGGATCTTAAACAAGGAGAGATTGACCCTTCCCCCCTCCTTCCTTTCACCAACTCCTGGTGAATACAGATCCAAACCCCCTTTGGATCTTAAAACAAGGAGAAATTGACTCTTCCCCCCTCCTTCCTTTCACCAACTCCTGGTGAATACAGATCCAAACCCCCTTTGGATCTTAAAACAAGGAGAAATCAATCAGGTTTTTAAAAAGAAGGCTTTTAATTAAAGCAAAAGGTAAAAATCATCTCTGCAAAATCAGTATGGAAAATAACTTTACAGGGTAATCAAACTTAAAGAGCTCAGAGGAATCCCCTCTGTCTTAGGTTCAAAGTATAGCAAACAAGATAAGCACTTTAGTAAAAGGTACATTTACAAGTTGAGAAAACAAAGTAAATCTAAGACGCCTTGCCTGGCTTTTACTTACAATTTTGAAATAAGAGAGACTTGTTTAGAAAGATGGGGAGAACCTGGATTGATGTCTGGTCCCTCTCAGTCCCAAGAGCGAACCACCCCTCAAACAAAGGACACACACAAAAGCCTTTCCCCCCCCAAGATTTGAAAGTATCCTGTCCCCTTATTGGTCCCTGGGGTCAGGTGTCAGCCAGGTTACCCGAGCTTCTTAACCCTTTACAGGTAAAAGGATTTGGAGTCTCTGGCTAGGAGGGATCTCAGCACTGTACACAGGAGAGCTGTCACCCTTCCCTTTATAGTTATGACACCCACACACACAGAGTCCCGAACAGGAGGGGTGGCAGGCTCCGTTGAAACAACCAGTCCACCAGTGCGGAGCCTGTCATTCCTCGAGTTTAGAAGCATCCTTTGCATCACTACACTACACCCGCTCCCCACCACAGTCTGCGTCCCAGTTTCAACACTTTACTGCAAAAACAGTAATAAAGACAACTGTGTTCATTAACAAATTTCCAGTGATTTTATTTTTAAACGTGTGTTGGAAGGGGGGGAATGGGGGGAATGGGGTATGTAACTGGAGAGGATAGTGAACATTCACTGGGTAAAGAAACGGGGGCAGGTTCAGCTTCTCTGTAAACAAACTTAATAGTCACAGGTTACCCTGCTCACTGTGGAACCTAGCTTTCAAAGCCTCCCGGATGCACAGCGCGTCCCGCTGGGCTCTTCTAATCGCACGGCTGTCTGGCTGGGCGTAATCAGCAGCCAGGCTATTTGCCTCAACCTCCCACCCCGCCATAAAGGTCTCCCCCTTGCTCTCACAGAGATTGTGGAGCACACAGCAAGCTGCAATAACAATGGGGATATTGGTTTCGCTGAGATCAGAGCGAGTCAGTAAGCTTCTCCATCTCCCCTTGAGATGTCCAAAAGCACACTCCACCACCATTCTGCACTTGCTCAGCCGGTAGTTGAAGAGTTCTTTTTCACTGTCCAGGGTGCCTGTATAGGGCTTCATGAGCCAGGGCATTAGCGGGTAGGCTGGGTCCCCGAGGATGACTATAGGCATCTCCACATCCCCAACAGTTATTTTGTGGTCCGGGAAGTAAATACCTTCCTGCAGCCATCTAAACAGACCAGAGTTCCTGAAAACACGAGCGTCATGAACCTTGCCCGGCCATCCGACGTTGATGTTTGTAAAACGTCCCCTATGGTCCACCAGTGCTTGCAGCACCATTGAAAAGTAGCCCTTTCGGTTAATGTACTGGCTGGCCTGGTGGTCCGGTCCCAGGATAGGGATGTGAGTTCCATCTATAGCCCCACCGCAGTTTGGGAATCCCATCGCGGCGAAGCCATCTATGATGACCTGCACGTTTCCCAGGGTCACTACCTTTGACAGCAGTACCTCAACGATTGCGTTGGCTACTTGCATCACAACAACCCCCACGGTAGATTTGCCCACGCCAAAGTGGTTCGCGACTGACCGGTAGCTGTCTGGCGTTGCACAGAATGGAATACACAGAAAGAAGATATTTATACAGACAGAGAACATGAAAAGGTGGAAGTAGCTATGGTACTGCTGTGTGAAAAATTCTCATTGCCAGCTAAACTGGTGTGAAATTATGTTTTGGTGGTTTTGTAATAAAATATTTTGTGGCCTTGTCTCTAATTATTGGCTTATTTCTAAAAAAACAAAAGGCAGTTTCTGTAGCTACAAGAATAAGGAAATATTTCTGTAAAACAAAATTATGTTCTAGTCCAACATTAAGAAAATTCACAATTTTGCCAATGGCAAAACAGTACTGGGGTCAGCAGCTACAGAAACCTAGCTGTGTTTGCAGTTAAAGGCTGTGCTTTTTGGAAGAGATGTTTTCCGCTCGATCAGATTTGTGAAGCTTAGTCTCGTATTTTTGCACAGGCACATTTACACTAGTTACTGTGCAAATAGATTGTACCCAAATGCCTAAACCTGCAAAGATGTTAAATACCCTCAGACACAATTGACTTTAGTGGGAATTACAAGCATTCAGAACTAGAGCTCTATGGATAACTGAATTTTCAGTTCAGGGCCAAACTAGAAAATGAGGAAAAAAATTGTTTTGGGTCAACCCCCCAATTTTTTTATTTTTTTTAACCCTTTTGGCAAACTAAAAAATTGACAAATTTCATTTTGGGTCTTCATCTGAAAATGAAATATTTTGTTTTATTTTGGGGCTTCTCTAACCCTTTTATTTTATAAAACTGCTGTAACATTTTAAATGAAAAGGTGTTTTGAGTTGAAAAATCAAAACATTTCATTTCAAAAATATCAAAGGGAATATTGTAACTTTTTTTTGATTTTTTGCTTTGACTGAAACTATTTGGTAAATTCACTAATTTTTTTGTCAACCTGAATCTCCATTTTTTGGCCAAATTTTAATTTATTTTGCACAAATAATTAACCAGATCTACTCACAACGTCATCACCATGTATCCTCGCTACTTCACAATTCTGCAGTTTTATAAAGGAAGCAACAAGGTTTTTGGCCTGATTCTGCATTCTTTACTCACCCGATTAATCTCATTGTACTATTGCATAGCCAAGTAAAAGCTGAAGTTACAAGCCTTTTATTTATGAGATGGTGGCAGCTATAACTGTGAAAGATGTTCTGACAAAAATTAGGGACTGGGGGAGGTACTTAGCAATGTCTGCTCATAGTTTTCGTAATGGAGAGTCTGCTTACAAACAGGCAGTGTTTTAGTCTGGTTATGCATAATGTGGAAAATATTAAAAAGATCAATACAATAAAATAGAAAGGAAATCCACAGCGGGATTTGGTGTCAAGATGGTTTTTGATGACATAGCTACTAATAGTACACATTGTTTTGCTGGGAAAGCTGCAAACATGGCATTTTTTTAAATATCGCAGCGTTATCCTCTAACTCTGGAACAATAGCTTATGCCAGGGGTAGGCAACCTATGGCATGCGTGCCAAAGGCATCACGCGAGCTGATTTTCAGTGGCACTCTCACTGCCCGGGCCCTGGCCACCAGTCTGGGGGGCTCTGCATTTTAATTTAATTTTAAATGAAGCTTTTTAAACATTTTTAAAACCTTGTTTACTTTATATACAACAATAGTTTAGTTATATATTATAGACTTATAGAAAGAGACCTTCTAAAAACGTTAAAATGTATTACTGGCACGCGAAACCTTAAATCAGAGTGAATAAATGAAGACTCGGCACACCACTTCTGAAAGGTTGCCGACCCCTGTTATAGACTTATAGAAAGAGACCTTCTAAAAAATGCTAAAATGTATTACTGGCATGCAAAACCTTAAATCAGAGTGAATAAATGAAGACTCTGCACACCACTTCTGAAAGATTGCCGACCCCTGGCTTATGCCATATTTAGTGAATTTGGGCACATGTGTGAGCACCTATCTAGCTATCTGGACTGGCGGGAATACAAAATGATGAATAAATGCTAGTTTTTTTCACTTAAAGCATGTCCTGAACATACTCACATTGCCCCTTGTATGGGCAAATGTGTAAAAAGTATTATGACTATTGTTTAACACAGGGGCAGGCAAACATTTTAGCCTGAGGGCCGCATCGGGTTTCGTAAATTGTATGGAGGGCCGGTTTGGGGAGGGGGTCATGGCCCGGCCTCCACCTCCTATCTGTCCCCCCCGGGACTCCTGCCCTATCCAACCCCCCCTCTTCCCTGATGGCCCCTCTGGGACCCCTGTCCCATCCACACACACCCGCTCCCTGTCCCCTGACTTACCCCAGACCCCCAACACCCCATCCAACCCCTCCTCTCATTCCTGATGGCCCCCCTGGGACCTCTGCCCCATCCAATCACCCCTTCTCCCTGTCCCCTGACTGTCCCCGGAACCCCTGCCCCTGACTGCCCCCTACTGCCCCATCCAACCCCCCCTCCTTCCTGACTGCCCCCCTGGGACCCCTGCCCCCATTCAACCCCCTGTTTCCCCCCCGACCACCATCCACAGCCCTGCCCCCGACCACCACCCCGACTCCCCTGCCCTCTATCCAACCCCCCCACTCTCTGCCCCCTTACCACGCTGCCTGGAGCACCGATGGCTGGCGGCGTTAGAGCCGCACCGCCCGACTGGAGCCGGGCCACACTGCCACCGCCACCACCACGCAGCACAGAGCACCAGGTCAGGCCGGGCTCTGCAGCTGCACTGCCCCAGGAGCTCACAGCCCCGTCGCCCTGAGCATTGCACCGGTGGCGGAGCGAGCGAGCTGAGGCTGCGGGCAAGGGGGAACAGCAGGGGAGAGGCCGGGGCGAACCTCCCAGGCCAGGAGCTTGGGGGCCGGGCAGGACGGTCCCACGGGCCGTAGTTTGCCCACCCCTGTTTTAACAACAACTTCTGCAAGCCTCAAAGCACTGCATTGACTTACAGTGAACAATGGATCACTTTTATAAGGAACTCATTCACAGAGGGTGAAATTCACCTCTATGTACAGGGCTAGCACCAGGCTTGTATACCACTTACGTCTCGACAAAACGTTGCATACATAGTGCATGGGACACCACAAAGCCTTCTGCAAAGGGGGGGATTTCAACTTGAGAGAATTTGGGATATTATTGGGGGGGGGAGGATGGGCTCCCTGCTTCTCCCCCCCCCCCCCCCCCCGGTCCCACTGTCTGTCATTTATCTCCTCTTCTCCCCCAGTTGGCAGCCTTTGGGGAATCTCTCTTCAGGCTACTGCCCACAGGCCGGGGTTTGGCTCCTGTTCTTCCCTTCCCTTTGCAAGAAGGGGAAGGTCTGACTGGAACAAGGACCAGCTTCTCAGGCAGCCCCTTGAGAGGCAGTTCCAAGGGCTCAGTCTATTGCCCCTTTGAGGGGTTTCTCTTCTATCCCTTCTTCCTGGGGCATATTACTTTACCATCAGTCAGAGCAGCTTCAGGGGCGGTGTGTCTCATAGCTGGTTCTTCCTCGGCTGGATTCTCTCTGTTGCCAGCAGTCCATGGGCCTCTGTTCCTTCCTCCTGTTCACCTCCCCTTCCTGTGGTAAATTTCCCCCTTTTAAGCTCCTTCCTCTCCAGATTGAGCAAGCCTTGCAGGTGTGTCTCGTTAGTGTAGAACAGGCCCAGAGGAGCTCATTAGCCTCCTTCACACCAGGGTGAGGGCGTGTCCCTAAACATACCCCACCCCTCAAGATGGGAAGACCATTCGGGGTTGGGTTGTCTCCATTCCCAATCTCCCATGAAAAGAAAGCTGCATTAGTGTGGTCCTTTCCCACCCGGTGTACTCAGAAACTATAAGGTTGTAGTGCAACGAATCAGTTCATTATATGAGGGTTCATATCCCTCATGGTCTGGATATAGCATAGTGGTGCATGATCAGGGAAAAGGGGCTACCCAACAGGTACCCAACCCTGAAGGCATCTACCACCCATTTGATAGCTAATGCCTCCTTTTCAATAATGGAGTATGACTTTTCCCTAGGGAATAGCTTTCTACTTAGGTAAAGGACCAGGTGTTCTTCCCCTTTGAAGTCTTGTGAAAGGACGGCACCTAGCCCAATGTCCAAGGCATCTGTGCATAGCATGAATTCCTGAGAGAAATTGGGACTGAAGAGCATGGGTTCCTGGCATAGTTGTGTTTTCAGTTCTCTGAACACGTCCTTGCACTTCCCATCCCTGTGGATCTTAGGGTTGTTGCCTTTTATGAGGTCCATAAGTGGGGCTGCGATTGAGGCAACACCGGGAATAAACCACCAGTAATATCCTGCCAGACCAAAAAAATGTCTGACTTGCCTCCTGGGGGACAGGACATGCCATGAGGGCCTGCACCTTATTGACCACCAGCTTCACCAGGCCACCTCCTACACGGTACCCCAAATAGGTCACTTCGCTCACAGCCATCTTACATTTTGCCTGGTTGGTTGTAAGTCCTGCCTCCTGTAGGGCTTTTAACACCTCCCTTAAATGCTGTAAGCGATTTTCCCAGGTAGGACTGTAGACGACGATGTCGTCAAGGTAGGCTGCAGCATATTGATGGTGGGAGGTGAGGATCTTATTCATAAGCTGTTGGAAGGTAGCAGCGCCTCCATGGAAGACAAAAGGCATAGCCTTAAATCAGAAGTGCCCAAAAGGGGTGGAGAAAGTCATTTTCTCTTGCAAGGTAGGGGATAAGGAGATCTGCCAGTAACCTTTTGTCAGGTCAATAGTGCTTAGGTGCTTCACTGGTCCCAGCCATTCTAATAAAGTGTCCACCCTTGGCATTGGGTAGGCATCAAATTTCATGATGGCATTGACCTTCCTGAAGTCGATGCATAATTGAACCATACCATCTGAATCAAGAACTATGGGGCTCCTCCATTCACTTTCGGATTCTATAATCACCCCCATCTCCAGCATTGCTCATACTTCCTCTCGGACCATCTCACACATCCTTCCTGGTAAGGGTATAGGGTTCACTTGGACTACCTGGACTACGGTAATCTCTAGGTGATGCTGGACCAACCACGTTCTCCCTGGGCAGTTGGAAAACACCATGGCAAAGTCCCCAATTAGTTGGAGGAGTTGTTTCTTTTGTGCAGTGGAAAGCCCTTCACCCCCTTGTATTGTTGCTGGAGCTTTGCTGCTTGACATCCAGGGCCCCAATTTGGGTTCCGCGCCCTCCAAGGTTTAAGAAGGTTCATGTGGTAGATGTTGGTTTCCTTCCTCCTCCCTGGTAGATTGATCTCATAGTCCATGGTTACTTGCCTGCCCACTTTGAATGGACCCTGCCATCAGGTCATTAATTTAAACTCAGCTGAGAGCAGTAGTAGAAGAACATGATCACTTGGCTGAAAAGTTCATAACCATGCCCCTTTATTGTAATTTTTTCCAGGGTGCACTGGGCCTTCCTCAAATTCTCTCTGGTGAACACCCCTATATTTCTGAGTTGCTCTCTAAACTGCACAATATATTGGGTTGTGCTTAAGGCTCCCACATCTTGTTCTTCCCACCCTTCTTGCTGCAGGTCCGAGATGCCCTGCAGTTGGCAACCACAGAGCAACTCAAATGGGGATAACCCTTTAGAGGCTTGTGGGACATTCCTTATGGCAAATAGGGAGTAGCCGGTCCCACTACTTGGGTTTGTCACTGATAAAGCATTTCAACATCCCCTTCGAGGTCTTATTAAACTGTCTTACTAGACAGTTGGTCCGCAGATGGTACACTGAGGTCTTCGGGGACTTGACCTTCAGAAAGTAGCATAATTCCTGCATCAGTTGGGAAGTGAAGTTAGTCCCTTGGTCCATTAATATTTCACAGGGAAACCCTATGCATGAGAAGAGCTTCAAGACCTCTAGAGCTCAAGCTTTCACTTTTGGGGAGCGAAGAGGAACAGCCTCCAGATACCTGGTTGCATAGTCTATGATCACCAGTATATACTGATGCCCTGTGCAGTTTTTCTAGGGGTCAACCATGTCTGCCCATATTCTTTCAAAGGGGGTCTCAATCAAAGGCAGAGGGACCAAGGGTGCCTTGGGGATCCCTTTGCTTCTAACTAGATGACACTCTGGGCAGGAGGAACAATATTCTCTCACTTCATAGTGTACACCTTGCTAATATCTGAGCCAACGTCTTTTCTCTCCCGAGGCGTCCCGCACAGGGGATGTCATGTGCCAGCTGCAACATGGCCCGCACGGTACTAGCAGCTAGTCCTGCACCACCCCCATTTGATGATTCTTCTCAATTCGACACAAGCATTCCTTCTTGAGTTCAAAGTGTGGGTATTGATTGCCTCCCTGAGACTCTGTAATTTCTCCATCTATGGGGGCCAGTTGGTTATATGCACAGCTTAGCATAGGGTCGCTCCTCTGTTCTAACACAAAATTCCTGTCCCATAGGAGGACTTCCATGTCCCAGTGGCCAGTCTCTTCTTCCCCTGTGGGGATATGTGGCTGTGTTGCTTGGGACGTTCCTTCCCTGGGGTCATTGGCTTCTCCAAGGTTTACCAAGCTCCAGGGAGCTGGTGTCGCTAGCCCCTGTTCTCATTTGTAGCCAGGGTCTGGATTTTCATTATAAACTGGATAATTGCTTTTGCTCCTTCTGCTAATTAACATGTAGGATTTTCCTATGCTAATATACACCAGTTCATTTTCCATTAGCTCTGTATGTGGTAAAATCCAGACTCCCAGATACAAGCTGGGGGTCACTTACACAATTCATTTACACCTCTACCTCGATATAACGCTGTCCTCGGGAGCCAAAAAATCTTACTGCGTTATAGGTGAAACCGCGTTATATCGAACTTGGTTTGATCCGCTGGAATAGGCAGCTCCCCCCCCCCCCCCGAGCGCTGCTTTACCGCGTTATATCCGAATTCGTGTTATATCGGGTCGCGTTATATCGGGGTAGAGGTGTATTGCCCAAGCCATGCAGATGTTTGAATGTTTGGCCATTTTTAGTACCCAGAAGAAAGCAATGAATTATTACTAGACATTTACATTCATTAGTTTTAGGTTCAGTTTTTCCACAGGTCAGTTTCACAACAAACATTCAGTGTTTGTCTCTTGTGTCCAGTTGATTTGACATGGATACTTTATTGAAGTACAGTAATTAGATTTGCTCTTTAGTTCCTTATAAGTGTGATGGGGTGTATTGGCCCCGCACTGGTGAGGTGAAAGTTAAGGAGCTGCTCTGGAGGCAGAAAGCCATGCTTCCTCACCTGGGCAGGCTCCCACTGGAGGCAGCATTCAAAATGGAGCGGCTCAGCTCAGTCGCGGCTGACCAAGGGGGAGAGCAGTTGTGTGCAGCAGCCTCCTGAGGAAAAGCCACCAGGACTCCAAATAGCTGGGACTAGGCCTCACAGCCCTTTGACCTCAGGAGCCGAGGGTGACGATTCAGTGCCATGGGAAGAGACTCTGGAGATGGACCAGAGAGGAGCCCAGGAGGGGTCCCAAGACCAATCTGTGGCAACAACGGACAGACCAGAACAAGGGTAGGAAGCTACCCAATGAACACATGTGAGGGTACCAGACCTTAGGCCACATCTAGGGGCTACTGTTTTGAAGAGCCCTGGTCAGAACTGATGGAATAGGGTGGGCCCAGGTTCCCCTACTTCCCCCCTTCATGCTGTAACTGCTAGGCAAAGCAGCCTTCGACTCTCACCACTGGGTGACACTACCCCCCACCCTCTGGGCTACACTATCCTGAACTGTAGCTGCTAGGCAAGGCAGACTTGGACTCTCGCCACTGGGCGACACTACCCCCCACCCCAAAAGGTAAACCAGAGATTCCTCTTAGATGGACATGTCAAGTTCTCAAGTACAGTGTCTGCATCCTAGATGCTAACTGTAAGCATAGTTCAATCTGTTTCAAATAATCCAATATTATTCATTTAGATTTATAAAGCACAAATATTAGGAGCATCTATTCCAAGCGCTTGGGCCCATTCCAAGCTCTGAAATCAGTGGAAGTGAGGTGCTTAAATACCTTTTGAGGATCTATGTTTGGGCGTCCCTTGAAAGATTTAAAATTTGCAATAATCACGAAAATTACATTAAATCCACTGCCATTGACCATCATAAGCACCTGGCCCAAACTTAATTATCCCATGTCCAAAAATTAAGCCCTCACATCACCCCTTCTCCAAAAGCCTAAGAAAAAAGATTAATTTTGAGTATGTCTAGAAGCTTAACAAAGTGTGTTCCAGAGTTGAGGTGGCTGTCGCAGAGAATATCCTGTTGGCAGTTCCCTGGCAGCTTCTACATTGATGGTACTTCATCTTGAGTGCTTTTGCTGAATGACAACCATGGCAGAATGGTATGGGGAGAGAGACTGTCTATCAGGTCATCTACACTTCAAACCATTTATGACTTTTAAAGTCAACACCGATACCTTGAATCCTGTAGGCAGTCAGTGCAACTCAAAAAGCATTGGTGTTATGTGCTGTCAACTTAATCTGATTAATAAGCAGATGGCACATTCTTAATTAGCATCAGCTTCTGAATGGTCTCAAGATGTAGCCCAAAGCAGAGTGTGTTACAGTAGTCTGTGGTCTTGTCACCTTGAGATTAGAGCAGCATAGCAAGGTCCAGGTCCAAAGTTAAAGGTCATACTCACTTTACCAAGACCTTTGAGGCTAAAATGAGGAGATGTGGTGGAGGCACATAATATTACATCCAGAAAATCTACATTAAAAGAATATTAAGGTTGCAAATCTACATTCTTTTCATGTAGATTTTCTGGATGTGCCTCCACCACAGAATGACAGAAATGAGGCTGAAACTGTGAAACTTTAGTTCAGTCCCCTTCGTGTGTATGGATTAAGATACATTAATTATGTGTTCACGTATTAGCCCCATCTGTTATAATGAATGGTATAGAGAAAGCCATTAATGAGTGGCAATTAACCCTTTCCTGTAACACAAGAATAAAAGCGCAACCTGTGAAAGTAAAAGAAAATAGATGTTAATACAGCTTGAATTAAATACTTCCTTATACAATCTGTAGTTAAACCATGAAAGTTGCTGGTGCAATGTGTTCTTGAGTCACATCTCTTGATAAGAGACAATCTAAAACCCATATCCAAACACCTCAGAACTATGGCTAAATTAATTGCCGTATTTGAACCACCACTTCCCCCACCGACAATAATTTTGTAAGTGAGGATCCAGACCCAAACTTTGCTGATTGGGACCATATATAATCTTGGTATGATTTATCTTTTTTAAAAAGGACTAGACATTTATATGAACAAGATTAGCAACTGTAATTACACTAGCTAAGATTAAAGCAGCTTTGCAAATTTGTCCTGTAAATTTATGATCCTGGACATAGGTCTATTTGTCCATGCTTTACTATGCTATTCAAAAATGAAAAAAATAATAATTACTTGTCTATTCAAAAATAAATTGAAATTGTAAACCTGGGCAATGTTTTTTTCCCCAAAGCCGATCCAAAGTTGATCAATTCTTATGCTGAATGATATGTACTGATCACCAGCTAGATAAGGCATTGGGTCCCTGTGATACTGCACAGTTACACAGGTGTTTTATAGAGGTTTCACACCATCCCTTAAAGTGTCCAGGATTGGCCACTGTCAGAGAGAGGCTATCAGAGCAGATGACAGGTTGGGTTTTTTGGCATGGAAGCTTGTACATTATGTTCCTGTAAATATTCACCGGGTTGGGGTGGGGTGTGGAAACTTTTGTCTAATTTGACAGGACTGCGTTTTGTAATAAGTGCATTTTTGGTTCCAGTTGGGCCAGAAATTCTAGACAAGAAAAGAAAATTGCATACATGGCTTATGAACTACATCTCATGTGACTGCTGCCTGGGAGTGCTCCAAGCTGAATTAACATTAAGACCTTTAAGAGATGGAACAACATTTCATTTTTCTTAAACGAGCAGATCAGTTGTGGCAAGCTGCTAATACCTAATACAGTATTTTGCCTTTCCCTTCAATCCAGTGACAAAGAAATAGTTTCTGTTCAGGACAGTTAATGAATTACTGGTTTATCTTTCCTATCAAAAGGGTGATTATCTGGATGCCTGCAAAGAGATTTTGTTTGTGTCTGCGCAGCAGAATGATATCATTGTTCCAATTTGTCAGAACATGAATTTAGAAAATGTGATAAGCCCACTCAAATGAACTTTATATGATGCTAATTGCAGTAGAAAAGTCAAGTTTGTGTATAGAAATGCACATCTTGTGTTATGTACAATTTTGTCTGGACTGTGATGCCCTACTAATGGCTTAATTCCCATATTCTTCAAAGCTCTCTGACTCTTACAAGATAAATGGGTATTTAAATTATAGGAAGCAATTTGCTGTGTTGCATTAAAATTAATGAATATCTTGCTGTTTCAACTGTGGTAGACAGAACAGTGGAAAAATATTTAGCTCTGGGACTAATTAATAAAACAGGGGAATTGAATGCATGGGGCCAAATTCATCAGACATTGATTTGGCCCATCCTAAACAAATGGTATAATCATATATTTTGTGTGGCTAATGATGTTAAATTCCCATATAATACAGTTCTCTAGACACTTGTGCACGTCGAACACATAGCCTTATCCAGCCCCACTTACACAAACTTGCACTTTGTTCAGAAACAATGAACAAGCTATGATTAGGGCTGTTGATTTAATCCCAGTTAACTCACGTGATTAACTCAAAAAAAATTAATCAGGATTAAAAAAATGTATCACGATTAATCGCAATTTTAATTGCACTGTTAAGCAATAAAATACCAATTGAAATTTATTAAATATTTTGGATGTTTTTCTACATTTTCAAATATATTGATTTCAATTGCAACACAGAATACAAAGGGTACAATGCTCACTTTATATTACTTTTGATTGCAAATATTTGCAGTGTAAAAATGACAAACAAAAGAAATAGTATTTTTCAATTCACTTCATACAAGTACTGTAGTGCAATCTCTTTATAGTGAAAGTGCAATTTACAAATGTAGATTTTTTTTTGTTACATAAGTGCACTCAAAAACAATATAAAACTTTAGAGCCTACAAGTTCACTCAGTCCTACTTCTTGTTCAGCCAATCGCTAAAACAAACAAGTTTGTTTACATTTATGGGAGCTAATGCTGCCCGCTTCTCATGGGTGGCATGTGAATCACTGGCTGGGGTAGGCTAGCCGCCAGCCCCGCCCCCATAGGGTTGCCAACTTTCTAATCGCACAAAACTGAACACCCTAGCCCCACCCCTTCCCGAGGCCCTGACCCCCACTCACTACATTCCCCCTCCCTCGGTGGCTTGCTCTCCCCCACTGTCACTCACTTTCACTGGGCTAGGGCAGGGGGTTGGGGTGTGGGAGGGGGTGAGGGCTCTATCTGGGGGTGCAGGCTCTGGGATGGGGCCAGGGATGAGGAGTTTGGGGTGCAGGAGGGGGCTCCAGGATGAGGGGTGGGGCCGAGGGATTCGGAATGTGGGAGGGGGCTGTGGGTTGAGGCAGGGGGTTGGAGTGTGGGAGGGGGTGAGGGCTCTGAGGTGGGGATGAGGGGTTCAGGGTATGGGAGGAGGCTCTGGGCTGGGGCAGGAAGTTGGGGTGTGGGAGGGGGTGAGGGCTCCGTCTGGGGATGCAGGCTCTGGGATGGGGCCAGGGATGAGGGGTTTGGGATGCAGGAGGGGGCTCTGGGTTTGGGGGAGGCTCAGGGTTGGGGCAGGGGATTGGGGCATGGGGTTGGGGTGAGGGCTTACCCCTGGCGGCTCCCGGTCAGCGGCGCAGCGGGGGTGCAAAGGCAGGCTTCCTGCCTATCCTGGCAGCGTGGACTGTGCTGCACCCCAGAAGCGGCCAGTAGCAGGTCCGGCTCCTAACGGGAGGTGCACAGGCAGCTCTGCGCACTGCTCTCACCCACAGGCACCGCCCTGCCGGCCAATGGGAGTGTGGAGCCGGTGCTCGGGGCGGGGGCAGCGCAGGGAGACCTGTGGCCCCACTGCCCAGGAGCCAGACCTGCTGCCCCTTCAGGGCACAGCACAGTGTCAGAATAGGTAGGGACTAGCCTGCCTTAGCCGGGCAGCACCACTGACTGGACTTTCAACAGCCTGGTCGGCGGTGCTGTCCGGAGCCACCAGGCTCCCTTTTTGACCACGTGTTCCGGTCGAAAACCGGACACCTGCTCACCCTACCTTTCCACCCGAGGCCCCGCCCCTTCCACGAGTCCCCCCCCACCATGGCTGCCAGACCCCACCCTAGGCTGGCTAGTGCCCGCGTTCCCCAGCCCTGAAGCACCAGGAGGGAGAGCGTGTGGTGGCGTTGTTGCAGCCTCCCCAGCCCCAGGAAGGCAAGCGGCATGGCCCCAGCCCCTGGAGCCCAGCAGCACTGCCGAAGCAGGGCCCTGGGGCGGAGTGTGAGCAGGGCCATGCCTGGCTGTTTGGGGAGGCACAGCCTCCCCTACCCGCCGCCCACGCTGCTTCTTATTTACAACGTCACCTGAAAGTGAGAACGGGTGTTCACATGGCACTTTTATAGCAGGCGTTGCAAGGTATTTATGTGCCAGGTATGCTAAACATTCATATGCCTCTTCATGCTTCGACCACCATTCCAGAGGACATGCTTCCATGCTGATGCTGCTTGTTAAAAAAAAAATTGTTAATTAAATTTGTGACTGAACTCCTTGGGGGAGAATTGTATGTCTCCTGCTCCATGGTCTTACCCGCATTCTGCCATATATTTTGTGTTATGGCAGTATCGGATGCAGATTTGCAGATTTGACAAAACACAAAGAAGGTTCCAGTATCGGATTTCTAAAGATAGCTACAGCACTCGACCCAAAGTTAAGACTCTGAAGTGCCTTCCAAAATCTGAGCGGGATGAGGTGTGGAGCACGCTTTCAGAAGTCTTAAAAGAGCAACACTCCAATGCGGAAACTATAGAACCCGAACAACCAAAAAAAAAAAATCAACTTTCTGTTGGTGGCATCTGACATAGATAATGAAAATGAACATGTCAGTCCGCACTGCTTTGGATTGTTATTGAGCAGAATCCGTCATCAGCATGGATGCATGTCCTCTGGAATGGTAGTTGAAGCATGATGGGACGTATGAATCTTTAGCGCATCTGGCATGTAAATATCTTGTGACAGTGGCTACAACAATGCCATGCAAATGCCTGTTCTCACTTTCAGGTGACATTGTAAACAAGAAGCAGGCAGCATTACCTCCTGCAAATGTAAAAAGACTTGTTTGTCTGAGCGATTGGCTGAACAAGAAGTAGGACTGAGTGGAGTTGTAGGCCTTAAAGTTTTACATTATTTTATTTTTGAATGCAGTTATTATTTTTTACATAATTCTACATTTGTAAGTTCAACTTTCATGATAAAGAGATTGCACTACAGTACTTGCATGAGATGAATTGAAAAATACTATTTCTTTTGTTTTTTACAGTGCAAATATTTGTAATCAAAAATAATTATAAAGTGAGCAGTGTACACTGTGTATTCTGTGTTGTAATTGAAATCAATATATTTGAAAATGTAGGAAACATCCAAATATATTTAAATAGATGGTATTCTATTATTTTTTAATAGTGTGCTTAATTTTTTTAATCGCTTGACAGCCCTAGATATGATGTATCCTTTTTATTAGTACTGGATTTTGCCAATGATTTTATTTTCTTATATAATGCATTAGGGTTAGATTCTGCTATCCTTACTCATGCTGACTAGTACTTTACTTAGGTACTACTCGGTCAAATAAAAGCAGGAACTCCAATGAAACCGCAAGTGTTTATAGACAGCTCTCCCAAACACCAAGTCTTGGTTCGCCGGTGTCCTTTGCTCACCTGTTATCATCTCACACCCTTGGTAGAGGTAAGGCAACAAGATCTGAGCATGCTCCTTTCTGGCTGCTTAACAATAGTGGCAGAACATCCTAGCCATGTTCTCAGTGCAGGGAGCAGTGAAGGAGGCAGCTTCCAGAAGAAGCAGTGTGATGAAGTGTATTAATCATAGGACTAGAAGTTGGCCTCTACTACATATATGATATGTGGCCTTTAGAAAATCACTCAAACTCAATCTGCCTCAGTTCACCCAATCTGTAAAATGGGAATAATTATACTTACTTATCTACTAACCTACCTGACAAAGATGCTGGGAGTATTAAGTAACTGGTTAGTGTTTGTAAAACCCTGACTGTATGGAAGTACTAAATAAGTGACAAGTATTTTTATTTTCAGCCAGGTCACGTGATTCTCATAAATAGGCCAACAGCAGCACTCCCTGGCCAGTTTGGAAATTTTCACTGTCATTTTTTTCTTCCATGGATTTTTAAACTCTGTGAATAGTGTGAAACTGAAATGAGTGTGAATATTTTCAGTTCCAGAGTATATTTAAAACAGAAGTACCATACATTTTAATCAAAGTTAGGATGCAATGGAAGGGTTTGGGCTAGCCCTAGTGGACCCCCAAAATGGGAAGTGAGCTAGCCAAAAATGAGCATTTTTAGTTCACTGCACTGCTGATGCTGTCTCAAAATTTGCTGAAATGAAGGGCATGGCTAAGAAGAACAACTGTTGCTTAAACAGCCCCCTAAAATATGGATTGACAGCAGATGGATAGACACATGCATATTCCCATATACAATAAGATCTGCTAAATAAAGGTCACATATAAGACATTAGCAATCCAGAATTGTAAGCTGGCTATTGACCGTCCCTGGAGTCTACATTCTCCAAGACCTTATGAAATCAGGTTGGCAGTTTATGAAAAGTACAATGCTGCTCCCACATGTCTAATACAAAACTTCAGGAAATTGCGCTCATGTTTCTTCCACCGGCACTCACTAACAAGACTCACTTTTCAGTGGAAAGACATTCAGAAACTCATATTAAGCAACTACTACCTTCACATGGTCTAGGATTTCACAATACTGAAGTAGAGTCTGGCGCATAAACCCCAGACTGCCTTTTACATTTCAAAGCAAGAAGATCATCAAAATGTCATACAGAGCTCCATTACATCAAATCAGTAGAGAGGGCTACTTGCCTCCTAAAGCTGAGTGAAATGAAAGATAGAGGAGAAAAGCAGGCAGGCCAGTCATCCAATGGAGATTAGCAAGGCTGGATTAAGGAGAAAAGGACATCCAGCCCCTTGCATGACCCAGTGCTATAGGACAGTAGACTCCTGGGCCTCTCCAGGAAAAGGGGAGTGAGGGTTTTTACGAGAGTGGTCTGTGCCTGTATATATGTAAATAGATATGATGCCAGTAGCTGGCACTCAAGAATATGTAGCATAGTTCCTGGATCTTGTACAACCATTTAAACTTGTGTGCTCTACAGATGGTTGCTTCTTTGCAGCTTCTTACATCAGCTCTTGTCAGGGGTGTAAGAGAGAGTGGAGCATTCCCCCAAGAAGACAACACAGGTAGGGAAAGGAAGGGTCTATTGGAGGGACTTAGGACCTATTTTGTGCCCCAATGTTTGGTTAATTCAGAGAAGCTTTTGGTACACATTCATACTGAGTCAAACCTTCAGACTTCCTAAGGTCTACCTGTCGTCACTGCAACAGAACACAAAAATACAGCAGTGCCTACTGCTTTGTTTTTTAACGTCACCTCCTGGCGACAGTGAACATAACTTGTCTGATGGTTCAACAGAGGAGTTACATAATCACAGGCCTATGTTTCACTTGTTTCATTTTATGGAAAACATTGTCTGGATAATTCATTGTGTAATAACCTTTTGGTCTTAATTGGTCTGTCAGTACAAATATATGTACTTCAAATAATATTAGTCTCATTTAAGGTGGACATTCTGTGGACAGTGAGGCGAGAGGGAACTAAAACATTAGGTCTGTGCTTGCCAGCTGGAGCAAAGCATCTTGAATAATCAGCATATGCACAGATATCACCCAACCTATTATCCGAGCATAGCCATACACAGGGAAAGTTCAGATCTGGAAACTCCTTCTAATATCCAGAGCTGAATGGCAGAGGGATTTGAAACATGATCCGCTGCCCTGCTGATGCCTGGAGATCAGTAGGCACTGGGGACAGCGTGATTGTATTCTAAATGTCCAGTGAAATATTCTAGTTCAACCACAAGTTATTGGGTTCTGTGCAGGAATCGCTGTGTGAAGTTCTCTGGCCTGTGTTAGAGGAAGTCAGACTTCATAGATTTTAAGGCTAGAATGCAAGAATTTTGCAGTACCTTGAAATGCTTTAGAAAACTTCCCAGAAGACTGATTCATTGTGAAGAATCTTTGTTTTATCCCCATCATTATTATGTGATGTACATGAAGCAAAATACACCTCTGTGCTGCCTTATGCTGAGAACTCACCACAGTCTTCTTGAAGTGCCTGCATTCCAATGGAACGCTCTCAGTTATCAGAACACAGAGGCTGGAGCAGCTCATTTAAAAAAAAAGCTCATTTCAGAAAAATGCACTGACTCAAATGTTCAGTCGGGTTTGTAGTTGCATGCAGGCATCTGGGTTACACACCAACTGCTTTAAAATTGTTGTTTGTCCATGGCAAAGGCTTTGTAGCAAACTGACAGTGTTGCATGTTCAGCCAAATGCTAACTTGAGCCACACTAAGGCCTCGTCTACACTCGGCGAGGGGGGGGGGGGAGGAGGGGGCGGGAGTATTCGGTCTAAGTTACGCAACTTCAGCTATGAAAATAGCGTAGCTGAAGTCGATGCACTTAGAGCTACTTACCGCGGTGTCTTCACTGCGGTAGGTCGACTGTTGACGCTCCCCCGTTGACTCTGCGTACGCTTCTCGCTCCGGTGGAGTACCGGAGTCAACGGGAGAGTGCTCGGCTGTTGATTTATCGCGTCTTCACTAGCCGTGATAAATCAACCCCCGCTGGATCAATCGCTCCTAAGATAAGTGTAGACCTGCCCTAAGAAAGAAGCTGAACTACAGGAGACAGATTTAATTTACACACTGAAGGAAGCAACAATTTGCATTAGAAGAAACACTAGAAAACAAAATATCAAGACTCTGTTTCACAACCTGCTTCTAAAAAGCCCCAAAGGGTATGTCTACACAGCAGAGAAAAACCTATGGCGCCAAGTCTCAGACTTGGGCTCACAGGGCTCAGGGCTAAATATAGCAGGGCAGACATTCCCACTCAGGCTGGAGCCAAGACTCTGAAACTTGAAAAGTGGGGGGAGAGTCTCAGAGCCCAAGCTCCAGCCCGAGCTGGAATGTCGATACTGCTATTTTTAGCCCCACAGTCCAAGCCCTCTGAACCCAAGTCAGTTGACCCAGGCTCTGAGACTTGGTGTTACGGGTATTTATTTGCACCATAAACATACCCTAAGAAGTCATTGCTGGGCTGCAGTTTTGCCAGCTGAATCCATTTCTGGTTTAGCCCGAGACACTACACAACATGGAATCTGAGTGGCAGGCAGAGGAAGGTTTGAAATGTGATTCACTGCCCTGCTCATGATCAGAGACAGTTGCTCAGATGCCATGGTGATGAGCATTAAATAAATGCCTCGATAGATTAGTTTATGCCTTTTAATATTAAATAAAGGGACTTTTCAGTTTTGTGGCATAGCTTTGTACATATGAGGTAGTAGGCCTGTGAGGAGTCCACACTTTTTTCAGTGTTGCATATGAACACATGCTGTGATGCTTGTGTGCATCTTACTTGTAACAGAGACAACAAAGGGACAATTAGTTCCAATTAGTGTTGGAGGTATTCATTCCTTAAGGCATCTGAAAGCCTAACCCAAATATAATTAAAACTAAGAATTCTTTAAAAAGCAGCATGACCCAGTAAACAGATCCTAGAGCTGGCATAAATCTCTTTTATCTGTCTAGGTGCTTATACAACCTTAATTACCATAATACCCGAGCATGTTAAAAAAAATCATAGAATCATAGAATCATAGAATATCAGGGTTGGAAGGGACCTCAGGAGGTCATCTAGTCCAACCCCCTGCTCAAAGCAGGACCAATTCCCAACTAAATCATCCCAGCCAGGGCTTTGTCAAGCCGGGCCTTAAAAACCCCAAGGAAGGAGACTCCACCACCTCCCTAGGTAACGCATTCCAGTGCTTCACCACCCTCCTAGTGAAATAGTGTTTCCTAATATCCAACCTAGACCTCCCCCACTGCAACTTGAGACCATTGCTCCTTGTTCTGTCATCTGCCACCATTGAGAACAGCCGAGTTCCATCCTCTTTGGAACCCCCCTTCAGGTAGTTGTAGGCTGCTATCAAATCCCCCCTCATTCTTCTCTTCTGGAGACTAAACAATCCCAATTCCCTCAGCCTCTCCTCATAAGTCACGTGCTCCAGACCCCTAATCATTTTTGCTGCCCTCCGCTGGACTCTTTCCAGTTTTTCCACATCCTTCTTGTAGTATGGGGCCCAAAACTGGACACAGTACTCCAGATGAGGCCTCACCAATGTCGAATAAAGGGGAACGATCACGTCCCTCGATCTGCTGGCAATGCCCCTACTTATACAGCCCAAAATGCCGTTAGCCTTCTTGGCAACAAGAGCACACTGTTGACTCATATCCAGCTTCTCGTCGACAGTGACCCCTAGGTCCTTTTCTGCAGAACTGCTACCTAGCCATTCGGTCCCTAGTCTGTAGCTGTGCATGGGATTCTTCCGTCCTAAGTGCAGGACTCTGCACTTGTCCTTGTTGAACCTCATCAGGTTTCTTTTGGCCCAATCCTCTAATTTGTCTAGGTCCCTCTGTATCCGATCCCTACCCTCTAGTGTATCTACCACGCCTCCTAGTTTAGTGTCATCGGCAAACTTGCTGAGAGTGCAGTCCACTCCATCCTCCAGATCATTAATAAAGATATTAAACAAAACCGGCCCCAGGACCGACCCTTGGGGCACTCTGCTTGAAACTGGCTGCCAACTAGACATGGAGCCATTGATCACTACCCGTTGAGCCCGACGATCTAGCCAGCTTTCTATCCACCTTACAGTCCATTCATCCAGCCCATACTTCTTTAACTTGGCAGCAAGAATACTGTGGGAGACCGTATCAAAAGCTTTGCTAAAGTCAAGGAATAACACATCCACTGCTTTCCCCTCATCCACAGAGCCAGTTATCTCATCATAGAAGGCAATTAGGTTAGTCAGGCACGACTTCCCCTTGGTGAATCCATGCTGACTGTTCCTGATCACTTTCCTCTCCTCTAAGTGTTTCATAATTGATTCCTTGAGGACCTGCTCCATGATTTTTCCAGGGACTGAGGTGAGGCTGACTGGCCTGTAGTTCCCCGGATCCTCCTTCTTCCCTGTTTTAAAGATGGGCACTACATTAGCCTTTTTCCAGTCATCCGGGACCTCCCCCGATCGCCATGAGTTTTCAAAAATAATGGCTAATGGCTCTGCAATCTCATCCGCCAACTCCTTTAGCACCCTCGGATGCAGCGCATCCGGCCCCATGGACTTGTGCACGTCCAGTTTTTCTAAATAGTCCCGAACCACTTCTTTCTCCACAGAGGGCTGGTCACCTTCTCCCCATATTGTGCTGCTCAGTGCAGCAGTCTGGGAGCTGACCTTGTTTGTGAAGACAGAGGCAAAAAAATCATTGAGTACATTAGCTTTTTCCACATCCTCAGTAACTAGGTTGCCTCCCTCATTCAGTAAGGGTCCCACACTTTCCTTGACTTTCTTCTTGTTGCTAACATACCTGAAGAAACCCTTCTTGTTACTCTTAACATCTCTTGCTAGCTGCAACTCCAAGTGTGATTTGGCCTTCCTGATTTCACTCCTGCATGCCTGAGCAATATTTTTATACTCCTCCCTAGTCATTTGTCCAATCTTCCACTTCTTGTAAGCTTCTTTTTTGCGTTTAAGATCAGCAAGGATTTCACTGTTTAGCCAAGCTGGTCGCCTGCCATATTTACTATTCTTTCTACACATCGGGATGGTTTGTTCCTGCAACCGCAATAAGGATTCTTTAAAATACAGCCAACTCTCCTGGACCCGTTTGCCCTTCATGTTATTCTCCCAGGGGATCCTGCCCATCTGTTCCCTGAGGGAGTCAAAGTCTGCTTTTCTGAAGTCCAGGGTCCGTATTCTGCTGCTCTCCTTTCTTCCTTGTGTCAGGATCCTGAACTCGACCATCTCATGGTCACTGCCTACCAGGTTCCCATCCACTTTTGCTTCCCCTACTAATTCTTCCCTGTTTGTGAGCAGAAGGTCAAGAAAAGCTCTGCCCCTAGTTGGTTCCTCCAGCACTTGCACCAGGAAATTGTCCCCTACACTTTCCAAAAACTTCCTGGATTGTCTGTGCACTGCTGTATTGCTCTCCCAGCAGATATCAGGGTGATTAAAGTCTCCCATGAGAACCAGGGCCTGCGATCTAGCAACTTCTGCTAGTTGCCAGAAGAAAGCCTCGTCCACCTCATCCCCCTGGTCTGGTGGTCTATAGCAGACTCCGACCACGACATCACCCTTGTTGCTCACACTTCTCAACTTTATCTAGAGACACTCAGGTTTTTCTGCAGTTTCATACCGGAGCTCTGAGCAGTCATAGTCCTCTCTTACATACAACGCAACTCCCCCACCTTTTCTGCCCTGCCTGTCCTTCCTGAACAGTTTATATCCATCCATGATAGTACTCCAGTCATGTGAGTTATCCCACCAAGTCTCTGTTATTCCAATCGCATCATAATTCCCTGACTGTGCCAGGACTTCCAGTTCTCCCTGCTTGTTTCCCAGCCTTCTTGCATTTGTGTATAGGCACTTAAGATAACTCATTGATCGTCCCTCTTTCTCAGTATGAGACAGGAGTCCTCCCCTCTTGCGCTCTCCTGCTTGTGCTTCCTCCCAGGATCCCATTTCCCCACTTACCTCAGGGCTTTGGTCTCCTTCCCCCGGTGAACCTAGTTTAAAGCCCTCCTCACTAGGTTAGCCAGCCTGCTGGCAAAGATGCTCTTCCCTCTCTTCGTTAGGTGGAGCCCGTCCCTGCCCAGCACTCCTCCTTCTTGGAACACCATCCCATGGTCGAAGAATCCAAAGCCTTCTCTCCGACACCACCTGCGTAGCCATTCGTTGACTTCCACGATTCGACGGTCTCTACCCAGGCCTTTTCCTTGCACAGGGAGGATGGACGAGAACACCACTTGCACCTCAAACTCCTTTATCCTTCTTCCCAGAGCCACGTAGTCTGCAGTGATCCGCTCAAGGTCATTCTTGGCAGTATCATTGGTGCCCACGTGGAGAAGCAGGAAGGGGTAGCGATCCGAGGGCTTGATGAGTCTCGGCAGTCTCTCCGTCACATCGTGTATCCTAGCTCCTGGCAAGCAGCAGACCTCTCGGTTTTCCCGGTCGGGGCGGCAGATAGATGACTCAGTCCCCCTGAGGAGGGAGTCCCCGACCACCACCAGCCTCCTCCTCCTCTTCGGAGTGGTGGTCGTGGAACCCCCATCCCTAGGACAGTGCATCTTTTGCCTTCCAATCGGTGGAGTCTCCTTCTGCTCCCTTCCCTCAGATGGGTCATCTACTCCACTCTCTGCATTAGTACCTGTAGAGAGAACATGGAAACGATTGCTCACCTGTATCTCCATTGCTGGTACATGGACGCTCCTCTTTCTCCTTTTGGAGGTCACATGCTGCCAAACTTCTTCATCATCCATCTGTCCCTGCTGCGCCTGCTCTGAATCTTCAGAACATTGTGGCCGTAGAAGCATCTCCTGACGTCTGTCCAGGAAATCTTCATTTTCCCTTATGCAACGCAGAGTCGATACTCGTTTCTCCAGACCTCGAACCTTCTCTTCCAATATGGAGACCAGCTTGCACTTTGTACAGACAAAGTCGCTTCTGTCCTGTGGAAGAAAGACAAACATGGCACAACCTGTGCAGGTTACAACAGCTGATCGCTCACCTTCCATATCACCTTCCTCTTAAGAGCTTCCTCAGCTGTTGCAAGAACTACTCAGAGAAACCTGCAGATGAAAGCCTCAGTGAGCTCTCCCCAGGCGAACTCCCTCTGTTAGCCTCTGCTGTTCGCCGCTCAGCTGGTTCGCTGCTGACTGCCCTTATATACCAGTCAGGCCCACTCAAGGCCCACCTGGAACAAAGCACTCCCAATTCACACTTTTCAAACAAACAAGCAAGCAATCAAGCACACGGTCAAACTGACAAACTGTCCCAGCAACAGACACTCAGATACTCACCAACACAGCCCCCCTAATGCAGCACTTAGCGTACCTCCTCTCGGACAGCTCCCAGGCAAACTCCCTCTGTTAGCCTCTGCTGTAATCCCCAGTAACCTAACACCACAGCAACCATAAATAAACCCCTGTCTCGAGCCTCATACGAACAAAGGAGAAAGGAAGCAAAGAAGAATGTAGCAGCTTTTGGAAGTAAGTTGAGGACAGCACTAAATACTGGACCTTGATGGAGAATGCTCTGGTACCTGTCTTCTGAAAATGACATCATACAATGGCCCAAAGTTTCAACCCAGCTTATCTCAAGTGCCACAGCCAGAGGTAGGTTGGTAGACAATATCATAGATTGGTCCTATATTGTTTTAAGCTTTAATACTACACTGGTCTTGATGTGCCCCCACTGGCAGCCAGCCATTCAGTACAGCTTGCCAAGCACTGCCAGCATCTCTGACTCAGAACAAATGTCCTTGAGTAGTCATACTGCCACATTCTGCATTAGCTACTATCTACAAATTCATGACTGTAATCTAGCTTGCATTAATAATCGGTGAGCCCCACTGTGGTGAGACACATGCCTGGAATAAAAGTTGTATATTCCAAAATATCCAGAGTTGAAAAAAGTCACTTTTGACCACAGGTTAAAACATGGGCTTCCACGTTCAACGCACAGTTAAACAAACAAACAGAAAACCACCTCTCACATTGTGAATCATATTTACCTCCTTGAGACAAATCACTTCTATAGAGAGGATTGCCACTGAACAGGCGATAGCCTTTGGACATGTTCCTCCTGACCACAAGCAGTTTCTCTGATTTTTCAGGGTTGAGTTCAGCTGCTTTAGATCCACTCTGTAGTCTCAGCTAGGCAACATAATGGCACTTAGATAGAATTGCTGGAGTCAGGAGGATGATAATACAATTCTGGGTACCATCAATGCTCTGATATTAACTCAGGCCATGACACTGAATCAGCTCTGTGTGTGGATTTATATGCATAATAAACAAAGATCACAAAACCAACCACTACTGTATACAGGAAAGGCTCTTGGGGTAAATGATTTATTACTCAATATCACTGAGTGAAACCTCCTTTGAAGCAATGATAAGAACTCTAGTCCAACCCAGTTAATTGATGCAGTCAGTTAATCAATACCTTGTGGTCAATGATATCAAAAGCAGCTTGATAGATCTGACGTTGCTTTTATGGAAAGCTGGCTCTCAGACAATGTCATCCCGACTATCAGCCTCTCTGTGCTGTACTGTGGCCTGGAAACAGAGTGGAAGAGGTCAATGAATCCCATTCAGTCCAGATATTCCTGGAGTTGTTCACCTATCACGTTCCTGATCACCTTCCCAAGAAAAGATAATGTAAGACTGGACAATAATTAGGTCCTCAGAATCAAGTGATGATTTCTTAAGTGGAAGTTGACAATTGGCGTATTTCAACTGCTCTGATATCTTGCCCTACCTGAAGGAAGCACTATTAGTGGAATTCTTCACCAGGATAATGTATCTGTGGTGGCTTTCACAAGCCAAGAGAGGCGAAGATCTTGACCATGGCTCTAAATTCCCAGGACACTCTCTGAACACTGTCAAGGCTCTGTGGAAAGGTAAAATAACTGTGAGTTTTACTGATCATGTTTGCAGTGTATGAGCATCCACCTACCACTGCCTAACATCCTGAAGTCCTTTCCAAGCATGTAACAGGCTCAGCAGGGTATAACTATCAATGGATTTCCTGGGAGCAGTCTCTTCATTGGCTCTTCCAAAGTTCTTTCTAAAATTTGGCAGGGATTTGCCCAGGACATTACATTGGCCTGTCTGGAGCAAGTGTAAGAACAGTAGTGAGGCAGTCCAGAGAGGCTTGCACATACCACTGCCCGTGCTGTACGTGTACTGTGGCTAGACAAAAGATGTCAATCTTCAGAGATGTCAATCTATTGCCTTCACCATTACAATATTCCTTAAGAAGGAGAATATTTTTAGGTGGAAATATTTTCAGAGAGACCTACGGTCCTCATGCCACATTATAGTGTTCACTAGAATAATCTTTGTTTAGTGGTTGTGTCTTTCCTGTTGCTTTTCAGAAACCTTCAGCAGTAGCCAGGTCTTAAGGGGTATTCTTGGCTGGTGTGCTAATTTGATCTGTCTCTCTCTCTCTCTTTTTTGTTATTAAAACTATCTAAATAAAATGATATTTCAAAACCATCAGGGACTTTCCTGGTCTGAGTGTCTTACAAAAACATTTCACCAACCACACACAAAACTATTTAAAGAAAAAAGGGAAACAGCATGTTTAGAACAAGCTGAAAAAATAAGCATGATCTAAACTTCTCCTTTTTTTTAATTCAAAAGTGTGTCCTTTCCATATTTTTGAGGAAAACGTGCCTATGTGCAACAGTATGCAGTGCCTGATTGTCTCTGGAAGGAGAAATCATCTGTAAATTCTTTAATGGTAGAAAACAATGTGACAAATCTTTCCTGTTACTCATCAGGACTGAAGTCCTGCTGATGATTAGTGCACAGTTTCCTGAGCTATCACACTTGCATTGGTTAGAGCTATATTTCCAGAGTATAAGGTATCTGACTGATTTTGTACTTAATTTAGCACAGAATATTTACAGCTAGCAGATGAGTCAAGTCTGGGAGAGATTCTTCATGTGCTAACATTTATAATAAACTAGGAATAGAAAAAAACTCAATAAGCTTCTAATGTTTAAAGTAAATATTTTATGAGTAAAAATGGGAAAATATGCAGCAAATATAATATTTAACAAAAATAAGTAAGAGGACATTTTAACAAAAACTAATTAGGGAAATGTTACAGGTTTAGTAAATGTTTTTTTAAAATTACTCATTTAAATTATATACTTTATCATCACTTTTTTGTGGTCTTTTTTTAACTTTTGCTACAGCTTCCATCTGTCACTTTGCTCTCTGATGTGCCTCACAAGGGAAGGAGTCTGGTTAGAACAAAGGAGTTGGCAGCCAGATACCCTGGGGTTCTGTTCCCTGCTTTGCCACTGATTGTGTGTGATCTTGGCTTGTCATTTTAAGCTCTTTGTGCCTTGATTTCCCGGTAAAAATAAGTATGCTAATACTTAGGTATTTCTCAGAGGTGTTGTATGACCAAGGGCCTACTAACTCACACATGTAAACCTATTGACTTAAGTCCTGATTCTGCACAGACTTATGCACAAGCTTAACTTTATGTGCTATAAATAACCTTGATTCAGCTAAGCACTTAAGTGTGTTCTTAACTAAGGACTTACTTAATTCCCATTGACTGCCATGGGACTGAAGCACACGCTTAAAATTAAGCACATGCTTAAATGCTTTGCTGAATTGGAGCCTGAGAATAATCCCACTGAAAATACCAGGACTACTCACTGTCCCCATGTCAGGAAAGCATGTAAGACATGCTTAAATCCAGCTGAAGCAAAACTGCAAGCATATTTGTGTCCCTATTTGCACTCATATAGACACCTAGGTACTGTCAGGTAATTCGAACAACAAATTTCCAAAGTGGCCTCCTTGGGCCTGATTTTTCAGAGCTCCCGAACATCTACAGCTCCCATTCACTTCAACTAGAGTTGTGGATGCTCAGCATATCTGAAAATCAGTACAATATTAAGGTTGAGCACCCAGAATCAGTAACAGGTTTCAGTGGTAGCCGTGTTAGTCTGTATCAGCAAAAAAAACGAGGAGTCCTTGTGGCACCTTAGAGACTAACACATTTATTTGGGCATAAGCTTTCGTGGGCTAGAACCCACTTCATCAGATGTATGAAGTGAAACATACAGGCGCAGGTATAAATACATGAAAGGATGGGGGTTGCTTTACCAAGTGTGAGGTCAGTCTAATGAGATAAATCAATTAACAGCAGGATACCAAGGGAGGAAAAATAACTTTTGAAGTGGTAATTTTTGAAAATGTTGGTCTAGGTATCTAAAAGGATGCAGTTGGGGGTACATTTTATATCCAACTTTATTTAATTTCAGCTACAAAACTCTCCCCTTAGTGCCATTTTTGAAAAAATAACCATAAGACATATACATCACTTAAATATGTTAAAATATTTAATATCTACTTCTGCAAAAGGACAGAGGTTCAGATAGGGGCATCCAGCTCCACCTCAGATAGTGTTGATTATGCCCATTTTGAAAGTCCCCTGCATGAGGAGAATAACTTCATCACATTCACAGACCACAGTGAAAGACTAGAATGGGAAACCATGCAGGTACTCCACCCACATGAGGAATCTGTATCTGGAACATTAACTGTATAGAATTTATAACAGACCAGTTCCAGCACAGACATCTACAATGGTTTTGGGAGCCTGCTTAACTACTTTTGAAGGTAGGCATTAAAATTCAGCCTGCTGCATGCAGATTTAAACTCATAAATATTTATTGTGGAAGGTCTATTCACTAGCCAATATATGTAGTGCCAAGTATAGTTAAACATTCATTTGTAACATAAAAAATAAGAGGATGTAATGAATTTCTGTTTAGATTCTAGACCTGAAACAAATGACAGCTACAGTACCCTTTTCTGCTATATATTTGAAAAATAATGGTGACGTTAGGGTGAGCAGATGAGAGGAAGAAAATATCAGGACACATGGGGGGGGGGTCGCCGGCGGAGGGGGGAAAAACGGAGTGCCGCCGGAGCAAAAAAAAAAAAAAAAAAATTGCGTCCCGACCAAACATTGGTCAGGACATGGGACAAACGCCTAAATATCGTGACGGTCCCGATTTTATCGGGACGTCTGGTCATCCTACATGACATAAAGAATCAGATTGAAGGAGACAACTCCCCTGAGGCACCAAAGTGGCATATCCACATCAAAATGTTATGTTTTTCAGCTAAAATGTTTCAGTTTTAGATTTTCAGATATCTGTTTTTTTCAGAGTCACAGATTTCAAGGCCATAAGAGACCATTGTGATCTAGTCCAATAGTTTTCAACTTTTTTCATTTGTGAGCCCCTAAAAATTTTAAATGGAGGTGCAGAACCCTTGGAAATCTTAGACATAAATCTGTGGACTCCAACGGATCCACAGACCACGGGTTGCAAACCACTGTTCTATGGTAACAACAACCTTTCATGGCCCCCTTAGACATAGTCTGCGGACCCGCAGGTTGAAAACCACTAAACTAGTCTAACCTCCTGTATAACACAGGACATAGAACTTCCCCAAAATAATTCCTAGATCATACCTTTTAGAAAAACATCCAGTCTTGATTTAAAAATGGTCAGTGATGGAGAATCCACCACAACCCTTGGTAAATTGTTCCAGTGGTTAATTACTCTCACTGTTGAAAATGTATGCCTTATTTCCAGTCTGAATTTGTCTATCTTCAACTTCCAGCAATTGAATCATATCATACCTTTCTCGGTTAGATTGAAGAGCCCATTATCAAATATTTGTGCCCCACGTAGATATTATAATATATTGCCCGAGTGGTGCAAAACAACTGTAGAGGGGACCAGAATCTGGCCTGCTGTGTAAATTCATTATTATGTGAATAACACTTTGACATCGTTCTAATTACTGTGGAGCAATTTATAAATTAAAATGTGGACAAGACAAACAAATTCTAAACTTTTTTTTTTTTTGCTTTAAGAACTCTTGCATTTGTACATACATCACTCAAAGATTTGATGATGTCAGTGTGTTGTCACCAAGTCATTTAAACTGCGGCTTTCTTTCCATGGTTTGTTGCTTTGAAAACCTCTGTGAAAGCAGTGTCTATCACAGACACTGGTCTTGCCAATGAAGCTATGTACGTTATATAATGTATTTTAAAAGGATTTAGCTGGTTAGGGAGTGGGAAGTGAAGCTAACAGTTGCTTCTCTACTTTCTTACACAGCTCCATCAGAAAAGTCATCTGGGCCTGAACTTTCCCCTGATACTAATCTCCTAATAGCTTGTTTTCCCTCCTCTGTGGGTGATGGGTTGAGCCAATCTTTCCTGGGATTCACATGATAAGCTAGAAATTTTTTCTAACCTGCAGTAGAAATTCCTATGCTTCCTCACTGCCTTTTACTTTCAGTGGCCTGTGTGTTAATACTTGATAAAATGGAAGGAGAAGGTATTATTTGTCTCTTGCTTGAAGAGAAATCCTTAACTTCACAGGGATCGTCTAGTGAAAGTATCTGATCCTGTTACTCTTTTTTTCCTTTTAATTGCAATACAAAGATCTTATCTTTTTATTACCCCCTTATTGTGACAAGTGCTCTAATGGTTCACTCTCCACAAATGTCTTGGCTGGGAAAGCAGTTCATTCTCTCTCTCCTCTCTCCCCCCCCCCCCCCCCAGCCTTAATCATTTGCCTAACAACTGAATTCTGCCAAAATGGTTCATGAATCCCTTCCAGTGCTGCCGTTTCCTTCTCAAATGCCTGTTCTATGTCTGTCTGTCTCTAGTTTCCAGGCACAGAGCAGGCTTGTGACTCCTTCTCTAATAACTGCCTGAGGTACAGGAGACCACTTTACAGGAATTCAGGGAATTCACACAAGCCTATGTTAAAATAACAGTAAAAAGAAATTTGTGGAGGAAGGGAGCTATCGCATGTGAGGCATATGCCCACTACACCCTTAACTCAGCCTCATTGTGGCTTTGCATTGTAGTATGTTTAGCAGTGTAAGGTACAGTGTGTGGAAAAGATGGTCTTGTGGATAAAGCACAGAACCAGGACTCAAGAAATCTGGGTTCTCTTCCCATCTCTGCTACAGACTTCCATGTATATGTCACTGAACCAGTTTGCACTTCCATTTCCTTACTTGGGCACTAAATCCAGTGGCTTAGTTCTTCTCCCTCCACATGGGACACTGCAGCAGCAGGTAGGAGGAGCTTACAGGGGGCAGATTCTGGAAATTCCAAGACACTCAGTGTTCCCAAAACAACCAGCTCCAGCCAGTGTGCAAGGGGTAGGTAATTTAGGGCCTTTTAGGTGTCCCTGCTCTCTCACTGAATCCAGAAAGACCAACCTGGGACATTGACCTCTCTTCACATAAGGAACTGCAGCAGCCAGGAGGAACCTTCATAGCATCATGATTCAGTCAATTCTGAAACTTCATCTATGGAACTTTGGGAGGGGAGGGGGGTGTTGTTGGTGCCCTTTATTCCACCCCTCTCCCACCACTGCAACACCTCACCTGGCTGGCTTCACTCTGCCTGCACTTCATGTTTCTCACCCTCCACTGTTCCCTTTCTTCCTCCCATTCACCTCCTTAACCCTTTGTCCACTCTAGCAATCCCTTCCCAGTTCCACTTCAACCCCAGGTGCTTCCGCAAAAAGCTAAAACATGAAAAACAAATACATAGCAAACCTGACGTGAGCCTGCCATCACAGTAGTCACTTTGCTTATGTCATACTCCGTTCCTCTCCCTTTGTCTGGTTTTGTCTTTTAGACTGGGGTAGGGACTCTCTCTTCCTATATGTTTGTACAGCGCAAAGCAGATTGGGGCCCCAATCCTGATAAGGGCCTCTGGGCACTACTGAAATATAAATATTAATAATCTATAACATGGGGATCAAAATATTTCCCTATCTCACAGAGGCTTTGTGAAGCTTAACTCATTAAGGATTGTGGAGTGCACTATGTGGTGTATGTAGCTATGAAATTGTGGTTTCTTTATTTTTGGGGGTACTGTATCTTTAAATGACTAAGAGTGTTGCCTCTAACAGAGAGAGCAGCCGTTTTGTTCTGAGACCTACCACAGTCTGTTTCAGACGAACACACACACTGTGCTCTCTCATAGAGTCTTTGCTCTTGTTCTTTTATGCTGTATTCCATAATTCAAAATAAAATTAATTCAGGCTGAAGACGTGGTTGTTCTTGGTCTGTGAAAGAAAATAACCCCAATTATTACAAATCCAGGAGGGAAGGAGAGGGAGATGCCCTGAAGTGAAATTCTCCTCTTTATAGACACAAATGAAGTTTACTTGTAGCTGTCCTGCAGAGAGAAAATACAAGATTCCAGTAATTTTATTAATATTTGCTGAATTCCCCCAATACCCAGTCTAAGATTGGCATCCAGCATCCTGTGTACTATAAAATGTATCTGTCTCCTTTCAAGTCCTGCAGTATACTTTCCCATTACATGCAGGCTGGAGCTGAAGGCAGCAAGACCATGTCACAGACATCAGAGACTCTCTGGAGTTGTCCTTTAGAGGGGGAAGTAAGAGCTGCCTTTATGTTTTGTGAAGCCTTTGTTATACTGCCTGCCAGCAATGCTGCTTGTACTGTACATTGTATTTGTTTAATCTTTCAATTGGTTTAATGTGTTATTTGGAATCTCTGGACACATGTACATCAATTTAAAAACAAAAAATATAGTAACAAAACTGACAAATAGCTACCACTAGAAGAACTCCCTTCACATCGTAATTAAAACTCAAACCATGTGCCTGAAACAAAAGTCGGAGTAATTAGATGAGCCATGCCTATGTCCTGAGTGTAATCCAAATCAGGCTTTTTTCCCCCAGTGGGGGGAAGGAGGGAGTTCCATAGTTAAGGTCTGAGAATGCCCTGCCTCCAGTCCCCTAGACTCAAATCTGAGGTCTGTTAGCAAATATGCCTCAGCAGACCTCCACTGTTGGGATGATGCATAAGGAAAGCACCCTTTTTGCCAACCCCAAGAGTTCAAAAATCATGAGTCAAGCCTGAAAAAAATCAAAAGATTGGCTTAAATACTGTGAAATTTTAAAAATAAAAAGTATTGGATTCTTTTTCCTTTGCCTTCTCATTTTTGAGCCTTGAGAGTTCACATTTTTAAGCTGTTCACTGCAGCATGAGGGCTAGAAACTTGCTCTTTGTAAATGAACATGGACATTCGCACACAATCACAGGAGTTGGTCTTTAAGAAAAACTAGAGCAGGTTAGAATAATTCTGACCAAACCATTTTTCATTCAAATTTACTGATTTGTCTTTATTGAAATGTTCTGTGCAATGTTTTGACAAAATTCATTGGAACCCAGGAAGCTTTTGAAATCTGCCACCAGGGACCTCACCTTCCAGAGCAGCCAGCCAGATGGACTGCCCCCAAGGTGGGGATCTTAGGGATTCCAGGGTCTGTGACTCCATAGCAGCCAGCTAGGCAGATGGCCCTGTTGCCGGGGTCCCCAAGGCTTCCAGCATCCATGGCCCTGAGACAGTCAGCCAGCTAGGTGGATTGCCCCTGAGTTAGAGAAGCCAGGGCTTTCCCTTTTGAGGAGAAGTTTGAAATTTTTGGTTTCATTTTTATTCTAAATTAACCAAATTTCAAAACATTGTAATCCTTTGCTAAATGGAATTATCTTTCTCTGTACAGCTCTAAGAAAAACACAAAATACTGCAATAAAAAATGAATAAAATCATAAGCATTGACACCACTGAATTCCAACTCTAGGGGCTTGTCTACATGCAGTTCTTGTACTGATTGAATTAAATCAATAGAAAAATTGGTTTAGATAAATCAGTGCAACCCTCTGGCATGGAGACAGTTATACCCGTATAAAGGTGTTTATATGGGTATAATTTGTTTCAGTAAAATTTCACAGCAATGTTCAGCAATATAGCTGTTACTGCTCTTGGCAGTAATGTATCCCTAGCTGATGTTTTCTGCAATGCATGCTAATCTGAAGGCAAATTACTTTTTAAATGTGTCCAGAGGTTAACAGGAGGCTAGTAGCTGTGAACAGCAGTGCCGGAAAGTTGCTTATGCAATGACAAATCAGTAGAATCAACATAAATGGAACCTGGGGTTGAAACTTTTCTAAAGATACTCTTTAATGTACAAATATAGGACATAATTTTGGAAGCCAACCCCCCAAACTCAAAAAGCACTTAATAGCTACAATCTCTACAGTCCTTACAATGTAATTTCGGGTCTCTGCTTCTATTAAGAACCATTTTATACAGTGAGAGTTGTAAACTGATCAATTATATAGTCTGCATAGATGCTAAAATCAGGACTGAGATGCATTACTGAGACATGATTTTTCATGACAGGATCTCAGAGTCAGCAGCAGCAAGCAGCACTTTTCCCCCGTTCCATTAGGGATATTATAATCCAACCCTATTTGAGAGGAGCCTACTGTATCTTTGTTTTCAAAATGGAAAAAGCATCACTGTTTTTAATTTTCTGTCTAACTACGTTGCCACATGCACAAAAGACACGTACACACTGTGCAAATCCAGAGGCAGAAAACTAAAATCTTGCACTGCCATCCTGTGGTGAAAGGTAAGAAGCTATTATATTGTCCAGCTCAACAGAATTGGATTATTCTCTACAAAATGTGAACATTGGGTTGCTTTGGAGACCTTGAGGCAGAATTACCAAGAGCTCTGCACTGAACTAGTGATCATGGAAATCAATTTCTTACTCCTTGGAAGAGGAGACCGGGAGTGTTATGAAGGTGCGACACCCTCAGCTTTATATGAAGGGAGAAGGACAGGCTTTCTGATACTCTGGCTTGGTCTATGCTAGGAATTTAGGTCAATATAACTACATCACTCAGTGCTATGTCAACCGGAGGGCTTCTCCCATTGACATAGATACTGCCTCCTGGGGATGTGGGGTACCTATGCCGATGAGAGAGCGCTCCTGTCAGCATAGGTAGTATCTTCATTAAGCACCACAGTGACACAGCTGCACTGGTGCAGCTCTAAGTATAGACAACCCCTCAAAAGCAATCCTCACCAGGCCCCGATCCTGTCTATGCAGGGATCAGAAACTTGCTGGTTTAAGCATGATCGTTGCAAACCAATGTCTGTAGCATTGTATCCCTGACCGCTGTGGATAGGGAATTGTTTTATATTAAAACAAATTGTAAATCTATGACAGTTTTAGAAAAGTCTCTGTCCACACTGTAGGAAAACTATGCTGAAACCCTGATAGCAACAACCATGCACACAACCCAGCATATTTCTGATCCCATTGTGTATGGTAGGGGATGGTGCACATTCTGCTCTCAATTATGCTAGTGTAAATGCAGAGTAACTCTATTGACTTCACTGGAATTACTCCAGATTTTACACCAGCATTGTTGAGAGCAGAATCTGGGGTAGTATTTTATTCATTTATCTCTGCTCTTGAAATAGCACCTAAAGCCTATGCACCTTCCAGACACAGAAGACATGCTCCCTGCATTCTGATGAGAGCTTAGTTAATTTGGTCAAGGTGTGGTCATGTGACTGAGTAGCGTTCAGAGAGATGCCACAGAAGTCAGTGGGAGCTGAAGCATTCAGCACTTCGTAGGATCTGGCCCTAAATGCAGTTTTTGGGGTGCTGGTTGTTTCTGTTTTGTTTACTTGGGAGGTGGGGGTGTTTGGTTTTATAGAGTTGTGAAAACAGGGTGAACTCCATTTTGTAAATATGTCATAAATTCCTGTTCACTGGATAAAACGACTGTTTTCCGATGACTCAACACAGGGCTTTAAATATTTTTTTTTTTAAAAAGGAACAAGCCAAAAGGAAAAAAAGCCATAAGTCAGTTAATAGGGGAAAGAGAGAAAAAGAGATGTTATATAGAGAATGTGCAAAATATGCAATAAAAAAGTAGAATGTTTACCAGAACGTCTGGTCCATAATTGAATGCTGTCAGGGGACGGCTCTAACTTATGCTCTGACACTTCAAACATGGTTTTAGTCTGAAGCCTTTAGACCACAATTTACTATTTCAGAAAAATGTGGATTTAGTATGGTAAGCACTATACCCCTGGAGATCTACTCTTTTCTCTTTCAAGCCGTGGGACATGGAAGCATTTTTTCCAAACAAAAATATGTAGAACGTGCATTTATCTGAATTTTTGAGAGCCAGGTTTGACATTGAATCCCACGACTGGCTTCCCCAGTACTTACCATGTCTCCTTCGAGGTACTCGTCCTATAAAATACGTAATAAGTTAAGCCTGTGTTAACTCAGGAACTGCCTCTCCATCTGAGTTATGCTGCAGGAACTGTGAGTTGCTGGCATGTAGTGGCTGAGAGGACCTCAGGTAAAACTACTAAGAAACAGTGGCAAGGCTTTCTCAACTTAGGGTCCTGAGCTATGGAACTGCCTGTCAACAGAGATCAGGATGAGCCCAAGTTTTGCTATGTTTAGGGCATGATGCAAAAGTCACCTTTTCATACAGGCTTCCCCCAGATAATGGAGTGGAAAAACAACCAGCAGCATTCATATGGGAGACAGAATTTATAGCTAAAATAAGGAAAAGGAAAGATTTAGATCCCATTTTAGGCAGAACTCACTGTGATTCTCAGCATATGAACTTATGATAATAGGTTCCTTAGTTAGATCAGAAAGAACTCACTCCCACCATCTCAGCCACTTAATCCTAGCTTTACGGTCTCAATCTGTAATTTGCAGGACAACATTATGTGGCTACTTTGTGAGCATTCTATATTAATGCTGCAGCTAGTATGTCATCTCTGGTCACTCATGTAGGTATACACATATTCCCCCATCCCACTTAAAAGCACTGGTATCATCCTCTCTTTTGAAAGGCAAAATTCTCACCTTACCCTTCCTCACTTGCTACTGACCAGCCTGTGGCCAGTCTCTTTACCCAATAAGAAACTGAAGAAAATACTCTTCTCGTATTACCCTTCTCAGAACATGCTTTCCTTCATCAGGCTTCTCACTCTGGAACAGTGGTTTTCAACCTTTGGTCTACGTACCCTTGGGATCCGCAGACTATGTCTAAGATTTCCAAAGGGGTCCACACCTCCATTCAAAATTTTTAGAGGTTTGCAAATGAAAAAAGGTTGAAAACCACCCCTCTAGGATGTTTCTTCACTTAGCATCAACCTTGGCCATAATTTCTGTGCAGATGAAAAGCACCCTGTGAACCACTTCAAATTTTACCTTGAAATCTTCCTGTTCAAATTAGTGGATGAGGAGTGTTTTTATTTCACTCATCTCAGTCATCCCGCACTGTGACTAGTGTAAAGGCATGCTTGCATCTTCCCAGTTGAGCATTCTTTTCTTTTGCGTTAGCCATTGTTTTTCATTGTTTTCTCTTTCTGTATAAACAAGAGTTATTAGACCCAATATTTTGCAACTTCATCTTGCTCTGTTGAGCATTCTGTGGCATTTTGTGCAGAGGAGCGATAGACAAATATTGGATCATGTGCAGACTTTTAAAGAAGTCCATTTGTGCCACCTTGTGGGAATAGATAATAACACAAGCCACAGTATCTAGCTGCACTACTGCCATCAACTTGTCTTGAATGTGTGTTCAGAAACATTTCTTTTTCATATTTAAAAGGATACGGTCTATTCAGTGGCCTGTGGCAGAAGCCTGTAAAGGTTTTTGTTTGAGTAATCGAATCTTATATATATACTTAATAAAAGGTCTACTCTTTTCTTTAAAACGTTGCAGTCAGGAGGAGCTCATGGAGGCAGACTGTGGAAATTCCCCAACCCTTTTGGCTCCTTCACTCACGCACCCATAGTTGTGGGTGCAAAGGATATGTCAGAGCCTTCCCTCATGCTCTTTGGCTCCATCTACACCAGGATCATTTTCCAAAAATCTTCCACTTTTGCTAAATGGGGTTAAGCGCCACTGGTTTAGCAACGTTAGGAGCCTTAGTGTAGAGAGCCCATTGGTGGCTGACACTTCTAAGCACCATGTCATCTCACCTGCTCAGAGCAAGTCTACTAGACACAATGCATTAAATGGTGTCGGGTGCTGGCAGGCTGTCTCGTCTACACCATGACACTAGCGCCGCTAACAATGGTGGAATTGAACGAGTTTTAACCTATTGTAGACACGTCCTTTTTGGTCAATGAACTTGTCAAGAACTTTTTAGAGGATCTGTACTGTGATGCTACAGGAGCCTCTATCATGAGCTGCAGCTGTCTCCCCTCCCAACTGAGGAAGGAGGAAATGCTGAGTCATAGATCTCCCCTACCAAGGGGAGTGGAGAACTGCTGAGTCATGCATCTCATAGAAATTTGAGCTTCAAGGCCTAAAGTCAAATTCTAACACTCTCATGCAAGTAGCCCCATGGAAGGCAATGGGATTGTTTTATGAGTAAGGATGCCTCCCATAAGGATTTACAAGATCAGGCCCTAAGGACTTGTCTGCACTGGAGATGTAGCTGTAGCTACATTCACATAGATGCATTAGTGCAGTGTAGATGTATTGCAATTTGTACCTGGTTTGAGACAGGTAAGTTGCACTCACACAAGTCAGTTTTTACACTGGTGCACCACATATACACTAGGGCTTTGCATTAGTGCAATTACTTCTGTGTAGTTGCAGCAGTGCAAAAATACCCCTTTTGTGCACCAGACCCAGTTGGGATCATTTAAATGCTACCATTCATGGACCTATTGCTTTTCTATCTATTTTGCTTTCAGGTTTCCTTTAAAATAAATAAGTAAATAAAAATAAAGAAGCAAAACTAATCTCTGATATGCTTCCACGGAAATCCATAAAGTTTCACCAGGGGTGTTCTTGCAAAGAAATGAAATGCAAGAAACTATGCTAACTCAGCAATGAGGCTGCATTTTCAAACACAGAAACTGAGGTAGCATAAAAGTTAAGATTCTCTTAGTGACATTAACTCACTGACATTGCACATATATAATATTTATGACTATTATTTATTAGGATATTAAGAGTTTGCTTACTCTCCCTAAGGCAATAACAAAGCTTCTGTTGACTTAAGTGAGAAGAGGATTGAGTCTCAAATGTACATTTTATTATATGCAGTGTAAAAGAATGAGTGTAGATTGAACCTGTAAAACTGGCACAAACCTTGGCAGAGGGTCCATGGCTGAGGAGAAGCAGGGGAGGAATTGCAACAATGGAAAGCATCTGCAACTTCACCTCCGCTGGGGCTCAGAGTCAGCCAGTTCAGCTTCAGTATCAGATAGTGTCAGCTAGATAAGAATTGTGGTTAGAGTGGCTGGGGGATCATACACATCTCCTTTGAAGCCTCCTCAAGGGGGAGTTTTGTGGAGCACCTTGCTGAGATTAAAACTGTCCTCCCCTAGCGGAAATCCCAAGGTAGGGCATGTGGCATGTGGCAATGCCACCGTTTGCCCTCCCTGAGGTGAATCATACCAGCTAGGGTGCAGTGAGTTAAATTGGTCCAGTATGTACAATGCAGGTGAGGTAATACTACTAAGAGAATCATATCTTTTGAATGTACTAATGTACTAATGGCTGTGTTCACATGTTCACATGTTTAAACTGCACTTAGCCCTCTACTACCTCCCTAGAATTACTACAGTAAGGTATCAGTGCAATTTAAATGTGCTATGACAGATCTACGCAGCAGAAGTCACCCAATCTGAACAGAAAAACAGACAGTCATCCTGAAGAGACAGCATTTAATACACTTCAAGCTTCTTTGTTAAGGATAGAATGCCTAAAATAGGGTGGGGTGTATTTTATTTCAAGGGAAGAGGAGTTCAGGTTAGTGAGGTAGAAGCTTGAAATAAGTTAATTGTGAAGTATCTTTTTTACCTTCTTACAAACCAATCCTGTATTTTAAAATTCCTTCAAAGCCTTCACTCATCTATCATTTGAAAACCTTGTTTGCTCAGAGGGCTGTAGCTACCAGTCCAGTGCCTTACAGGCTGCAGTCCTGTGAAGCTGATATCTAGAGCAAATGCCTTTGTTCATGTTATGTACTTTTAAATAAGTGGGTGTGGTTAATTCTGATGTCCTTTTCTAACTGAAGAGTGCGGAAAACATCTGCTTTTTAATGTAAACCATCTGCTATTACCAGACACAAAGTCAAGCATTTTAACACAGTATATGCCTCAGAATTACACTTGCTGAACAGAACAGTATTACAGATTCCCCTCCCAATGTTCTCATCACACACCAACTCAGGGATTTTCCCTTGCACCTTATCTGGGATTGATCAGTGCAATTATTTTGTAAAGGTCTTTGTCAGTGAATTCAAAATAACTAGAAACAATAATTATTATTATTTAGGATTTAACTTGTAATCTTCCAGCTGAGATGCTGCCTTAGCTTTGCACAGTTACAGGTGCAGGGAAAGTCAAAAATTGTTTTTGTGCAGTTGTGTGTGTAGAGGGAGGGCGGGGGGGCAAAGGGTTGCTGAGCTAGTTCATTACTATTTGACATGTGGAATACTCATTTAAATACTAAGCATTGTTGCAAAAGCTACCCTGCTGAGTTTTATAGAGGTCAGGAATTTGCAAGCACCAGCGTATTAGGAAGCGTGAGGAAGGTTTTTCTTGCCTTACTGGGAATCACCCCTTCCCAATGGAACAATATTGACATTTCTAGCTCTGCAAGGCCATGACATATCAGACTTTAAAGTCATGACATTTTTACACCTACAAACCCTGTCACTGATAAAGGTCTGCATCTTGTCCACTCTGGCCCTAAGGCAGTTGTAAATTTTTGGATGGTGGGTAGGGTGCAAAGAGGAAACGCTTTTGTGTTAGGCTGACTTTTAAAAACTGGCAGTGGTTTAGAGTGGCTCATTGTTTGGAATGTTAGAATAAATACTGGAGATGAATCAATGTGAAAAGAGCAGGTGTGGCTGTCAAAGGCTCATGATAAATTCATTTATCACATGGTTCTGCAATTTTGTCAAATGGATCTCACCTTCACACACTGGATCTTGTTATAAGAGGCTACTGCAGTTTAACAAATATTACTTGTTTAATGGAGATGATCTAATACAGACTGAGTAGAATTATACTCATTGAGTTTTGGGATACTTTGAGTGGTCTCTTAAGGCACAAGTTTGCCTAATCAGGGTTGTTGCTACTGGTGGAAACCGAACAAATTACTGCCGTAATCAACAGCTGATGTTGGGTCCCTCCACTGGAGGGACTCCACTCCCTCCAACGGGTCCAGATGATGCTGTTGCTAAGTGGTCAGCTCTTTCCCTTTCCCCCATGACTACTTCTCCCCATGAGATAGAGGGGTTTTGAGTGGCTCTCCACACCCTAGCCTGTCTTATTGCTAGGCCCAAGGACATTTCCTGAGCAGTTTTCTTGCTCCCTGGTGATATGTGTCTCATTCTCTTTTAGCTCTTTGGTCCCAGCAACCTATCTGTTCGTGGGATCCCTTTTCTAATCCTTTGAGCAGAAACAGGGACATCTGAAGAGGATGGGGGTCACAAACACGGAGAGCAGGTTTCAGCATCCTGCCCATACACACTTGCACAGGCACTTTGTGCTGCCTACTACACACACAGGGAGATGGAGGGGAGGGAGGGAGCCTTACTGACGTGTGTCAGGAAGAAAAGGGGATGGGAGGCAGCAATCAAAGACACAATCTCATTGGTCAGAATGAGAGTTGGGGTGGGACTCTTCAGGCCAGCACATCTATTGGAGTTCCTGTTAGGGTGACCAGACAGCAAGTGTGAAAAATCGGGACAGAGGGTGGGAGGGGGGGAGGGGGTAATAGGAGCCTATATAAGAAAAAGACCCCAAAATCGGGACTGTCCCTATAAAATCGGGACATCTGGTCACCCTAGTTCCTGTGCACTAGGGGTCTCAGAGTGCAGTCCAGTGTGTTCTGTTACTCTCCTCGATGCTTGTTGCTTGTATAGGTTTTGATTTCTCATACGCAAAGAGCAAAACATGGATATTTCAGTCTTGCTTACTTTTATTTCAGATTAAACCAAAAACAGAACAAAACAAATGAACCCATAAAGTCTTTATGAGGGTGAGGGAGAGTGTGTGAGAGAGAACAGAGACTAACTGTGTAATATTCTGCATCTGAGTTGAAAAATCAAACGCCAGGTGCCTCCTAGCTACCCCAGCAACAGTCAGGCAAGATTTCTGTACATTTTAAAAGTGTTGTACGCAAACAAACAAAAGAATGACCACATCTTCTTTTAATTATATAGCTATACTACACACACAAAAACTATGCTAGAAGAACATTATGAAGGTTGTAAAGTCAAGCACTCAAAAGTTAGAAATGCCAGAATTAAGGCTGCCCAACCTTAATTTGGCCCCCTTGTAGATACGTTACGGTAGTCTTTAATTACACTATCACATACTATTTTTTCCACAGGATCCCTATTTCATTCAGTGCCCAGGATGGATCTGTTCTGGGAAGGAAGCAGGGTTGTGTAGTAAAAGAGGTTGTCAGTAGGACCCCTGCTTCATTTCTTGTGGAAGTTAGAAGGTGTGTACTATTTGCAAGTATTGGGACAGGCAGGTCAGAAAGTGGGTAATGAAGGAGGCAGGAGACTGCAGGGAAAGTAAGGAGGGTCTCATAATTAAGACAGTTGAATGCTGCCCTGGAGGCACACAAGTGGGAGTCATAAGGGTAGAAGCATGCTCCCTCAGTTGCTCTGTGGGGATTGTGCAATGCACAGTCTGGTCAGCCCTAGGAGCTATCAGAGTCTGAAGGATGCTCATTGAGAACAGAACCTTTGGAGAGTTTAACTGCTAAAACCTAAGAAAACTCTATTGAGCATGTCTGGCCTGTCATTTGTGAAAGGGCTTCTGATTTTGGGTTCTAACCAATAAAACACCCCTAATACAAAAAAAAGAAAAAGAAATAGGTGTTAATCCAATAAACTCTGGAAAAACACTGGAAATGGTTACTTGAATCTAAGGGCTTGTCTATACAGAGCAACCATGGGGGTGTGATTTCTAAAGTGCACTAATGTGTTGCACATTAATTGGTCCATGTAGACCCTGCTGGTAAGCCTAAAGGTTCCCTAGTGCACTTCAATGTAGTGTTGTTTGAAACAATACTATGTTAAAGAGCACTTGGGAACATTGAAAGAGATTACTCATTACATTATACACTGCTGTAATGAGTAATGTATATAACATACATTACTCATTACAGTACAGTATATACAAAAATAAAGAGGTGGAAAACCCTGATTGGTTTGGACATCTACATAAAATCCCAACATTGCTAAAAAGACATCCCCAAAAATGAAATTAATAACCCCCACCCCCAAAAAGAAGCCCAACTTCCAACTCGGACAAATTTGGGCAAAGAGCCACGCTCCTGCCAAATTTCAAGTTCCTGCTCCAAAGCAGGAGGGGAGGCAGGGTGCAAAAGCACTTGAAAGAGAAGGAAATGGAAGAATTTTTAATGTGGGCAAAACAACATATTTTCCCTTTCCTCATTCTTGGAAATGGCTGAACATTTTTGGCTGAAATATTCAACACAAATATATTTAGCCTCAGGCAGATGCCCAGCATGGAAACTTTCAACCTGTGCAGTTAAAGTTTGGTGAAATTATAAGCAACTGAAAACAGGGGCTTATAATGAGAAGTGTCAGGTAACTCTAATACAGTAGAACCCCATTTATCTGATCCTCCATTATCCGTATCTCCATATTAACTGAAACGGGTGGCGGGGCTGACAGCCGGAGCACCACCTCCTGGGATTGACAGCCCAAGCCCTGCTCATTCTCCTAATTATCTGAATTTTTGATTATCCAATCTGGCCCCAGTCCCAATTAGATCAGATAAATGGGGTTCCTCTGTAGTAGTTGGTGCTACCAGCCCGTCTATAATTCAGTGCTGTGTATATCTATTCAATCTATATTTTCTTTATTTTTAAAGAGAATTTTTAATACTCATGAAAAGGCACTGGTGGGCTAGAGTTTTCATTGATTATCCAAAAAATAGGTACAAGCAGTGGCAGTAAAAGCTTTCTCACCTAATGGGCCTCACTTTGGCCTGAAGAGACATCCTTTGTGTGTGACAGGGTAACTCAATATACAGTCTTTGGCCTTTCTGCTGAGACCACAAAATAGGTGCTAGTAAATCTCAAATGTGGTGGTGGCTTTTGTGATGTGACCTGATGGTTTTTATGACATAATCATTTCCCATAGACTGAACCATCAGATGGTAATGCCTTTCAGCTACTATTGTCCTGGGCTAAATCTGAATCAGTGACCTAGAGTTCACAGCCTCTCACCCTGATTCTCTGGTACAATGAGGCAGCTTTGTGCAGCTCCACCTGTACAAACCTGTCCTAAAGTTATCAAACTGTTATGCTGGAGCTTGGGTAGCTCCCAGTCAGTGTGTCTTTGATCTCTGCATAGTAACAGACCTCACTGACGCGACATCTACATTTTGAGATAAGGGTGTGATTCCCAGCTTGCATAGACAGGCTAGCACACTAAAAAGAGTACAGTAGTTGTGGCCAGGGCCGGCTCTAACTTTTTTGCTGCCCCAAGCAGCAAAAAAAAGCGCCGCCCCCTGAGCCCCCCCCACCGAGCGCCGCGCTGCGCTGCTGGAACCCCCCCCCCCGAGCGCTGCGCCCCACGCCGCCCCCCCCGCCGAGCGCTGCGCCGCCGGAGCCCGACCCCCCGCCGAGCGCCGCGCCGCGCCGCCGGACCCCCCACCGAGCGCCGCGGCCTGCGCCGCCCCCCCCCACCGAGCGCCGCGCCGCCGGAGCGCCCCCGCCCCCCCACGGAATGCCGCGCTGCGCTGCCCCCCCCACCGAGCGCCGCGCCGCCGCAGCGCCCCCGCCCCCCCCCCCCCCGCGGAATGCCGTGCCGTGCCGCGCTGCCCCCCCGCCACCCCAAGACTGGCCCCCCCTTACCAGGTGCCGCCCCAAGCATGTGCTTGGTTGCCTGGTGCCTGGAGCCGGCCCTGGTTGTGGCAGCACAGCTAGTGACAAGTTGTGGCACAGGCTAGCCGTCCTGAGTACATAACAACAGGATCCAGGCGGGCTTGTTTTTTGGGGTCGCTTGCTGCTGCCTGTGCTGCCACAGCTACACTAGTGTTTTTAGTATGCTAGTTTGATGTCAGCTAGTGCCAGTATGTCTATGTGAGGTGCAGATCACACCCCTAGCTCCAAGTGTAGACATTAGCCTGAGTGTGAGGGGGGTGCTAGCCGCCTTCTGTTTAGGCTGAATGAGGGGAAAATTAAATGCTCATGTTTAGTTATAGGTGAAACAAAAGATACCACTACCCAAAGATTAGACTGAAAGCAAATGCTGGAGCTGGGGGCTAACTGGCAGAGCAGTGTGTCTCAGAAACAGCCGGAAAGCAGGCAGAGAGCAGCAGAAAACCAGGAGACAGCAAAAGAAACATGTAGTGTGGCCCTAAGAGAAAAGAGAAGGAGAGAGATTTTAGGGCGGAGTGCTGGCTGAAAAGGCAGGCTTGGAACCGTGAGCAAGGAAACTGAATCTTGTTGCCTGTTCCCACTGTGTTCAGGGAAACAGGACTTTATGTACATTTTGTAAATGAACAGGACTGCATCGAAGTAATACCCGACTCTGTGATCAATTTCTCCTCCTAACAGAAACAACCTGGAAGGCCATGAATACTGGCTAACTGCTTGGGTCAAAAGTTATACCAAAACCTAGCCAAGGCGGGGATTCCACCAGTGTAAAGGATTCCTTCAGTGGTGTAGAGACAGTGTAGGGGCTCCTGTGTCAGCAGTGTAAGGGGAGTGGCTGGCAATTCTTATGTCCTGCAAGTCCCTAGGCACTGGACCAGTAGTTGGGGCTATAGGACAGTTTAGACTAGCCTTCTGCATGCTCTAAAATTCACCTAGGGATTGGGTGGATGCACTTCTGGCTAATGTCACCAGTACTACTAGTCTCCTCAGAGGGGGAAGGGTGAGGGCAGAGCTGCAGCTCTGAGATGGCCTGCTATTGGGAGGAGAGGCACATGCTTTTAAAGGGTAGCAGAGGTCCTGCTCCAGCATGCATTTTAGGAGAGGTTCTAAGGAAGATAGCCAGAATTTCTCCAGGGACTCGTGCTCCATCATGGCCCATCATCACCCCTTCTGGTGCCAGCCATAGATTTGTTGCCACAATGTAGCCCACAGTGATGCTGACCCTCCAGAATATATTGCCAGCCAGAATTCTTTCTGGGACTACTAATGTAGCATGGCCCCATTATTTAACCCTTTAGGCCAGTGCCTTTAAAAGTCAAGATAAGGGATCATATATGTACACAAGACCTTTCCTGGGCTTTCATTTTTCTTTCTATTACTCAGAATGGGGTGACAGTAAAAGAAACAGGTAGGCTGCTCTGTTCTCCAATTTTAAGTGCTTAGGAGGTGCCTGGAAAAAGAGCCAATGTTAACATAAAATAGATCTTGAAAGAGCTCTACAGAATACGGGCATGGTTTATGCATCCTGCCCTCTATACCAGTCAATTTGTTAGATCATCTGAGTACCATGTTGCCGACTGATAGAAACTAACATGTTTTCATGTCTCTTATTTTAATCAGTCATGATCAGGTAGGTGCCAGATGCTTTGACAATGAACACAATTACAGATGTGTCCTATGTTTGAAGCAGGAAGCAAACATTTCCATTGCTTTTTTGTTAATTATGTAAAGCAGTCTGAGCAATAGTGGCAAAACATTCAAATGAAGAGCAAGAAGTTCCACAGAGATGCTGTTTATATATAGAAATGTATATTTGTTTTGGTTTTCTTAGGTAAATATAACAAATGATGAGAAAAACATTGTTTCAGCAAACCTATGCAATGGAATTCTGTTCTGTTGATCCCTGTTTGCCATGATCGTTTGGCTATTTGGATTTAACCTTACTTTTCAAAAGCTGTTTCATATTGGATTTGCGCCTCACTTATACCAATTTTCAGTTTTAAGGGTCAGAGTGAAAATGATTTAATTGGTACAGTATTTCAAAGGCAGGGAATTTCAATGGGATTTAAACACATGCTTAAAGTTAAGGACATAATTGAGGAATCAGGCGCTGTGAAAGGAAGAATAATTTTATGGTTCGAGCACTCTGGACTGGAACTCTGCTCTGGCCCAACTCTACCACAGGCTTTTGGTGTGACCTTTATTTGGAATCAAATTTTTTAAAGTGGCCACTAATTATTGGTACATAACTTTTTTGGATGTCCATCTTAAGTCACCTTAGGCGTGATATTCAAAGTTGAGCACGCAAAGTTAGGGGACACTTCTGAATATTTTAACCTTAATTTCTCAGTGCCTCTATTCCCCATCAGTAAAACAGAATTAATTAAACTTCTCTATCTGACAGGTGTGTTGTGAGAAATTCATTATTGTACATGAAGGGCTCAAATGATGCAGTCATGAGTACCACTGAAGATCCTATAAATTTATTTAAATACATAGTTCACTGGATTTAAAGATCCTTAATCTTCGGTCATTAGTCTTCTGTGATAATTTTTTTAATATTACCATTTGCTAATGATGCCCTATGCTGAGTTATTTATCTTTGGGTAATTCTGGAATCAAATATCAGTGGAGTAGCTGTGTTAGTCTGTATCCACAGAAACAACAAGGAGTCCGGTGGCACCTTAAAGACTAACAGATTTATTTGGGCATAAGCTTTCGTGGGTAAAAAAACCCACTTCTTCAGATGCATGGAGTGAAAATTACAGATGCAGGCATAAATATACTGACACATGAAGAGAAGGGAGTTACCTTACAAGTAGAGAACCAGTGTTGACAAGGCCAATTCAGTCAGGGTGGATGTGGTCCACTCCCAATAATTGATGAGGAGATGTCAATAACAAGAGAGGGAAAATTGCTTTTGTATTTTTATTGTCTGGGGTTTATTTAAATATACATAGAAAAAGAAGAAATGCTGAATATTAAAATTGTATATAACTTTTATTCTTTTAGACTCAAAACCATTAATGTATTCAAAAACAATCAGTGTATTACATAAAAATCTTTGTTAAAACTACACATCTGACAAAATATGTATAAAACTTACATAGGTGAGTAACCTTCAATAGGACTACTCACATGAATAAAGTTACTCATGTGCATACTTGCAGAATCAGGTCCTGTTTTGGGAATGTATACACAAGTGCATTCATGGACAAATCCTATATTTCTTAAACAGGCAAAATTCCTATTGAAGTCAGTGGGAGTTCAGCCTGAGTAAGAAGACAGCATGATCCTTTGACCCCTGGGCGAAAAAAATGAGAGAATATCCAGCCCTATCCACTACTCCCTCATGCATCTGTGAGTTGTAGGGCGACCATATATCCTAAAGTAAAAACAGGACAGCCCGGGCTCACCCAAGCTGCCCCCTCCCCACCTACAGGGCTCGCCAGAACCATCCTCCGCTACCCAGGACTGGAGCTGGGGCTGCCTCCCCTCCTTCCCCAGCCCCTCGAGTTCCATGCCGCCCACGGCTGGGGCTGACAGAAATTCCTGAAACTTTTCAGTAGCACATACCTGAGGCTTTATGTTGGTGGGAAATGCTGCCATGTATCGCAAACGCAATCTTCTGTCTTGCAAATGCTGCTTGAATAAAGAATCGGGCTTTGAATGTCTATAAATGACAAAATACCAAACAGTATTTCGTCATGTATACATCTTCAACTCTGTTATTTAAATGAAGAGCTACGTGGGAATTGGGTTTCTTTTGCATTGCAGAGAATACACCATTTGTTATCCGAGACAGCTTCCCACCCACAAGAGGGAGCCAGAACCTCCAATGGCCTGAGCTGTGCAACATATTATATAACAGGATGTAAACAGTAAGCACCAGGTAGATCAGAGTGACAAAAGATAAGGAAGCAGTCAGTGCTGCAGCCCTGTTTGTAATATCTCAGATATAAGAAATAAAGGTCTGTTATTAAAAAGTTTCAGGGATTTCTGTGCATTATTGACAGAACCAGAACGTGGTGTCAAAAGTAAATGTGCCACTGCAAGGACAAAGCAATTAGCAGCTCTGATTGTTAGACTTTCATAAGCAGACAGATAAACACAAAACTTAGTCATAGCATCAAGCCTGCTTCTGTTCCTGAACCCATGGACATGGAAGGGAATGTGTTCCACAACTGGCTGTTCTTCAGAGCACAATTGGAAAATTATGAAATTGCCACAGGACTGAATGAAAAAGATAAAAGAATAAGGACTGTAACAGAAAGAATACCACATGCTCCGGCAGCACCTGGACATGCCACCAACACTCTGCAAAATTTTGGGTGCACCCCAAAAACATTCTGAACCTACAAGAAATGTTAATATGTGAACACTATCTCTTCCAATGTAAGCAAGCATCTACAGAAACCACTGACCAATACCATATATTGTCAAGCTGCACAAAATGGGGCAGATTCATGTGAGTACGGCATTTTGAAAGAGGATTGATACAAGATTATTTAGTCATAGGAACCAAAGACAAAGGAGTTCAGATAAGAATGCTCAGAAACCCCAAGTTAACACTGGCAGGAGCCACAGAAATGTACCAAGCGAGTGAACAAGCTCTCACTCAAATGAAGATGATAAGCACACAGGAGACTGAGAGTATACATTATATATACAAAAAAAAATACAGGAATCCAAAGGAAATAAATAATAACACCACGTAAGTACTGGAAAAAGGCAAGCACACCTCACAATGAAAGCTGAGGATACTGTGGTACAAGACCCACAGCAGGCAAATGTCCAGCTTATGGACTATATGCAGAAACTGGAAAGTAACACTGAAGTGGTGGCACAAGGAAGAAATAGAATGCCAAATAGATAGTGGAACATCTGTAAATATAATGGGATACAAGGACTTCCTCAATATCATGCAAGATGGAGCAGCAAAACTGCAGCCAAACAATGCTAAATTAAAACTGTGTGATGGTACCTGTGACGGTGTACCCCATAAGGCTTTATGGGGAGGGGGTGCTTATAAATGTATGTATGACATAACTGGAATATGTTTTGTGCTGCCTGTGCCAGGTAACATATCTCCGTAAAGGTTATGGTCTACTATATCTATTCATCCTATTTGTACATATATATATCATTTTCTACTTGAGGTTAAGAATATGGGCTGTATGCCTGCTTGGTTTCTAAGTAAGCTTTGGGAGGCATTTGGTCAGCTTCTTTAGGAAGGAATTCGCCAGGTTAAGTACCTGATCAGGAAACACTTGGGGAACAATGCATCTTGGAATGCTCCAATCCACATAAGAAGTCTTCCTGGAGACATGCAAGATACCATGTGGACAATGGCGTCGGCCTGTAAAGACTGAGTCATGCAGGGGCATGTGACTTGCCCAGGTGTCTCCAAAACTCCATCTTGGAGCTGGACTTTGCATAGGAGGGAGGAGGGGGGTCTCCTCCCACAAGAGAGAGCCTATTTATACCTGGGGGAGACCCCTCCATTTTGTCTTCAGCTGGCTAAAGAAGGAGCCTCTCCACCCCCCCCAGGATACTTGAACAGAGGCTACAGGGGTTGTAAGAGATTGCTGGACCCAGGCTAAAGGGAGAGTAGCCTGTAAAAGGGAGCATTCTGGAACTGGTGAGGAACTTATCTGTATTTAGTTTGATTAGGCATAGATTTGCGCATTTTATTTTATTTTGCTTGTGACTTACTTTGTTCTGTCTGTTACTACTTTGAACCACTTAAATCCTACTGTCTGTATTTAATAAAATCACTTTTTATTTAGTAATTTACTCAGAGTATGTATTAATACCTGGGGGAGCAAACAACTGTGCATATCTCTCTATCAGTGTTATAGAGGGCGAACAATTTATGAGTTTGCCCTGCATAAACTTTATGCAGGGTAAAACGAATTTATCTGGGTTTAGACCCCATTGGGAGTTGGGCATCTGAGTGCTAAAGACAAGCACACTCCTGTGAGCTGGTTTCGGGTAAACTTGCAGCTTTGGGACTAGTGATTCAGACCCTGAGTCTTTGTTAGAGCAGACTGGAGTGTCTGGCTCAGCAAGACAGGGTGCTGGAATCCTGAGCTGGCAGGGAAAACTGAAGCAGGGGTAGTCTTTGCACATTGGGTGGCAGCTCCCAAGGGGGTTTCTGTGATCCAACCCGTCACAGTACCATCCTCTAGAGCAATGTGTGTTACAGGCAAAACACCAAGGGAAGGTATACTAGCTAGAATTTCAGGTTGTGAACTCCAGACAGAAACCACTTCTATCAGCCAGTATAAGCGAACACATGAACCTCTCGCCTACAATTCATACAATCAACTCACAAGCAAAAGAAACCAATGCACACGGACAAACACAACCAGGTGGCATCTCCATGACTTGATTGCTGAGGGACAACAATGATGTTTTTGAAGGAGTGGGGTGCCTCTCAGGCACACTACACTTGCACTGGCTAGGTGGCTGCGTCTCTGCCACATCTACCATGCAGAATCCCCATAACATTAAAAGAAAAAAAATACTGAAAGCAATAAAACAAATGGAAAAGGAGGTCATTATTGCCAAAGTGACTGAACCTGCAAAATGGATAAACGTGGTGGCCATAGAAAAACCGGGAAAACTTTGTATATGCATAGACTCAAGCAATTTAAACAAGGTGCTGTTGAGGGCTCATTACCAGATACCCACAAAAGAAGAAATTATACCTGACCTTGTTAAATCAAAGATATTTTCAGTGATGGATGCAAAATGTGGATACTGGCAAGTCCTATTAAATGAAGAAAGTAATTATCTCACCAACTTCTGGACACCAGTAAAACGATACAGATGTCTGATAATGCCATTTGGCATCAAACCAGCTGCAAAAGAATATCAATGCCACCAGCGAGATGTATTAGCAGGTCTCAAGGGGATTAGCATTATAGTTGAGGACATTTTAGTGCACAGGTGTGGAGACACAATGGAAAAGGTGCAATATCAGATCATGATCATAATCTCATTAATCTCCTAGAAAGAGCCAGGGAGGTCAACCTAAAACTCAACAAAGAGAAAATGACTCACAGAAGTACCACACATGGGATGCCTGCTGACCTCACAAGGTCTGTGACCAGATCCAGAAAAGGTGAGAGCAATATAGCAAATTCCCAAACCTTCAAACACCAATGCCTGCCACGGCTATTAGGATTTGTAAATTACCTAACCAATATCCTTCCTTGTTTCTCAGAGGTATGTGAGCCTCTTAGACACTTACTAGATACACGTGCAATGTGGATTTGGCTACCCGAGCATGACACAGCTCTCAAGCACATTAAAGACTTGGTCACCACAACCTTGTGCTAAAATATTATGATGTGAAAGAAGCAGTTACCATATAGTGTGATGCCAGTGAAACTGGACTTGGAGCAGTCCTCCTGCAAAAAACACAATAAGTAGACTTTGCATCGAGGTCCTTATCTCTGACAGAATGACAATATGCTCAAATTGAAAGAAAAGGTCTAGCAATAGTACTTGCCTGTGAAAAAATTGATCAGTGCACACAAGGTGAAAAATCCATACATACTGAAAGTGATCATAAGCCACTTGAAGTCATTTTCAAGAAATCACTGCTATCAGCTCTAAAACACCTCCAATATACACTATTAAATGACAATGTCACCACCTAGATGTATGCTATTAAAAAGGAACCAAAATGTATATAGCAGATTTCCTCCCCAAAGAAGCTCTGCCTCAAGAAGCAGATACAAATGAACAAGAAATCCTTAACCTAATTAGGAGAAAGACAAACACAAAAGAAACGCAAAAAGAAATAGAAAGTATTAATCAAGTCAGCTACATTCCTATTTCCCAGCAAGGACTACAGAAAGTCCCTGAGCATATACTACAGGATAAAGAGCTACAATTTCTGACATCTGTTACTTTAACAGGATGGCCAGACACACAGGAAGAGGTCACTTGTGAATATTGGAACTCTTGTGATGAATTCAGTGTGAAGGACAACATTATATTCAAAGGCAACCAAATACCTAAACCCTTAAGAAGAGAGATCATATCGCAAATACACCACAGGCCTTCTGGTATAGAAGTGGGTCTATGAAAAGCTAGGGATGTAGTATTGTGATGGGATCCCCCGGGTACAACTTGGAAGTGGGGTACCATTGTGCCCCTTAACTCTCCAGCCTGGGCTGTCTCTCACAATGCTTTGCTAATGACAAGCAGCAAACCCCTTCAGGCGCTGTTATCCCTTAGTAGGATAGCATGTGGAGCCCCATTCCCAACTAAATTGCATGAATGCTCCGTGAGCCACTCACAAATCACAAAGAGAAAGGCACCAGCAAATCTCCCAAGCCCCCACCCTTGCACCCCAGAACTGTACCATCTTGCCCTGGTCAGAAACCTGACCAGTGTAAGTTCATTATCCAGTGCACCCCTCCCTCAATGTGGAGAGGACACACACTAGCCTTTGTAACCTGAAATGAGATTTTCCAAGTACTTCAACCAAAACACACTGTTTTAGGTAAAATATAAAACAGATTTATTAACTACAGAAAGATAGCTTTTAAGTGATTATAAGTGGTAGGTACAAAAGGTCAGAGATAGTTACCAAAGAAAATAAAAGGTAAGCATGCAGTCTAACTCTTAAACGTTAACAGACTAGACGGTATTTGGATCAAGCAGTTTCTTTCACCCCACTGGATGTTGCAGGTAGGTTACAGTTCTTAATCACAGGCTTTCCCTTTAAGCCTGGGACCAGTCCCCTCAGTTCAAGCCTTTGTCTTCCAAGGGTTTTTATTGCCTTCACCGTATGTGGAGGAAGAGAAAAGTAAAAGCACAATGCCACCATCCCTTACTTTATACCCTGAGTCTATATATGCCTGGAAAATACTAGCACGGACATGTCCTGGTGGGCTTTGTTGAGTCACAGAGTTGAGCAATACCACATTGTGGGATGCTTGCACAGTTCTCTTACAGCTTTGTAAATCCCTTGTTTACAACTTACCTGCTGATTAATGGTCATTTCACACCCTCCTGGGAGTGGATCATCTTCTTTGTTGTCACTGGAGAATTGGCAGTGCACACCTCTCAAACTTACAACATATTTCAATGGTAACCAAAGAGCAAAATTTCATAACTTCATACGCACTAATGATATACATATTTTGACAGAACAATGGGTTTCAGAAGATAATGACCTTTCATATGATATCTTACATGGCATGCTTTTTATGAAATATCACAACCATATATGAATTATGAATATGGAGGTTCCAGAGTGCTGCTTTGAGGTACAGAGTGCCACAAGTATACTGGCTAATAATGAAATTAAAGACCTGATAAGGAACTGCAATGCATGTGCAGAATCCCAAGCAAGTCAGCAAAAGGAAACTTTGAAGCTATATAGCATTCCCAACAGATCCTGGAGCACGGACTGATTACTAATCTTGATTTTGGGGAATTAGATGAACTATCAAACTCTACTGCAGCAATGATAATAGACAAAGCAATGGAAAACTTCAGTAGGCATGGCATACTGGATTGTATCATCTCAGATAATGGACCAGAGTTCACCAGCAAGGAATTTTAACATTTTGCTAAAGATTGGGCATTTAACCATGTTACAACCTCCCCTATAACAGTCAGTCCAATGGCAAAGCTGAATCAATGATAAAAATTGCAAAAACTCTCTTAAAACCCCCCCTCAAAGAATAAGGAAAACAAGTGACAAGCTATCCTAGAATGGAGAAATACCTCCACTGAAGGCATGACCAGCAGCTCTGTGCAATCTCTAATGTCCACACGCACATGCACATTGGTACCTATAGTCAATGTGCTATTACATCCTGAAGTAATGGAAGGAGTCACAAATCAATTAGAGAAGAAGCGCAACAAAGCTAAAACTAGGCCAGAGACTTTCCAGAGCTACAATCTGGAGAACCAGTTACAGTGCGATTATTTCTTTAAGCCAGATCCTGCAGATGGAAATGGGCAACATGTATGGAATAGATAAACCTCCACTCCCATACTGTTGTGGTTGATGGACATACATACCATTAAAACAACCAGGAGTCTGGTGGCACCTTAAAGACTAACAAATTTATTTGGGCATAAGCTTTCATAGGTAAAAAACTCACTTCTACACATGCATGGAGTGAAAATTACAGATGCAGGCATTATAATAATGACACATGAAGAGAAGCCTTACAAGTGGAGAACCAGTGTTGACAGGGCAAATTCAATCAGTTTGGATGTGGTCCACTCCCAATAATTGATGAGGAGGTGTCAATACCAAGAGAGGACTCCTGCATAATGTCTGCATCTGTAATTTTCACTCCATGCATCTGAAGAAGTGGGTTTTTTACCCATGAACGCTTATGCCCAAATAAATCTGTTAGTTTTTAAGGTGCCACCGGACTCCTCGTTGTTTTTGTGGATACAGACTAACACGGCTACCCCTCTGATACTTGATACATATCATTGGACCAGTGAATTAATCCATCCAATACAATATCCTACAGTCAAGGGAAACCTGATATGGGGTGACGAGAAAGGCAATATCCTCCAAACAGTGATAATTGGAATACACTGAATTCACTACCTAACACACACATGGACAGCAGTGGAACCACTAGAATATGCCACCTAACAATGTGAAAAGACAAGCAAAATCAACACCAATGGCAAGTCAAAAACATCAGCCTTTCCTGGCACATGAAGAGACATCAAATCCCATACTTTGTATTGAGTGAATGGTAAATGTTTGACCTTCCCAAACTACATCAACTGTTGTTGCATAAATTCAGTCAGGTCTGTTCTGGTATTTGTTGTGTTATGAAGTTTTCTTACAGAACCAGAGTGCGTTGCTGAGGTATGCTGTCCTAAACAAACATGTTAAAGCGGTTGTTATGTGAGACAGCTTTCCACCCCCAAGAATGAGCTGCAACTAGAACTTCCAAGGGCCTGAGCTGTGCAACATCTTGTATAACAGGATGTAGAAGAAGGACAAGGTGGGTGACATGAGGTACTGTATATTATTGGACTCACTTCTATCAGTAAAAGAGACAAGCTTTTGAGCTACACTGAGCTCATGTGTAAGCTCAAGAGCTTATCTTTTCACCTACAGAAGTTGGTCCAATAAACAATATTTCCTCACCCAGATTGGCTCTAAGATGTATAATAGTCAGGACCAGGGAGCTCATAGTGTCAGAAGCTAAGGCAGCAGTGAGGTCTGTGCTGCAGCCCTGTTTGTATGTATGAAATAAATGTGTTACTGAAAAACTTCAGGGATTTCTGTGCCTTTGTGGACAGAACCAGAACCACTTTGAAATCACACAACAGCTCTGGGTAGTGACTTCACTCTCATTTCTTGCGGAGAAAGATCTAAGTTAAAATCACATTGAAGAATTATCTTTGAAAAACAGCAGCTGTGCCCAAGGCCCCCAGGCTTGTCTACACTTAAAATGCTACAGCACCAAAGCTGTAGCGCTGCTAGACACTACCTCCAGAGCTACCCTGGGGATAATCCACCTTCCCCAGAGCTGGGCGCCAGGTCAATGGGAGAATTCTTCTGTCAACCAAGTGCTGTCTACACGGGGCCTTAGGTCAGTTTAACAACCCTGCTTTGGGGTGGGTTTTTTTTTCACCTGACAGGTGCATCCTAACTGTACCTAATTTCCTAATGTAGACCAAGCCACAGGCTTTAAGCGCTGGTGGGCAGCACAGATCAGCAGGGAGGTGATGAGGTCGCTGGGCACCTGGAATAACGGGACGCTCGTTCATCCCTGCGAGCCCCTTAGCTTCCCGCTATGCCCTGCAGCCGCACTGCGCGCGCCGGCCACGCGGGGCTGCACGATGCTGAGGCGCTGCTCTCCCCTGCAGACTACAGAGCCCAGCATGCAGCGCGCCTTCCCCACCCACCTTCCCTTGCGTGCCGTGGCTGAAACTCACCCCAGCAAGTTAGTGCGAGGAGTGGGGGGACGCGCGCGCGGGGCAAATGGGAGCAATGCATTTCGGGAATGGTAGTTCCTGAGGTGCTGGGAAGGTGAATATGGAGCTTTGCCTGCCGGGAAGCGTAGTTCTTGTGTGCCGTGTTGCATGCCGGGATTCAGGCGGGTTCGTGTGTGTGTGTGTAGACCACTTATTGAGTTCCGGGAGGTGAGCACGCGCTCGCTGTTGATTGTGAGGTCAGCACGTGGTGCCGGAAGTGTGGGCCGGAGGGGCGTGGTTGTCACTTTCCTTCCCTGGAGCGGGAAGAGTCAATGTGCATGAGTCTTTCCCTCACTGGCTCCGGGAAGCGAGTTCCGCGTTACTGTCCCTTTAAGTCTGGACGGGCGCGTGCGTAGAGTGCCCTGCGCGTGCGTATCGGGGCCGTGACCTCGCGCCTAGTCGGCGCCGCTCGTGACTGTTTGGATTTTTTTTAAGGGGGGGGGGAGAATAACAGCTCAGCGTTCGAACCCATTATTGAGTCAGTGGCGGGAGCGTTGCCATAGCGACCTTCTCCTTGGCGGCCTGGGGCCGGGACAAGCCGCCGCCGGAGCCATGGAGGAGACGGAAGGAGCAGGGGCCGCCGAGGGCCCCGGGGCGGCGGTGACCGAGATCCGGGTGCCGGGCCCGCGAGCGCTGCGGTTGCTGGAGTGGAAGGTGTCAGCGGGAGCGGCGGTGAAGATCGGGTCGCTGCTGGCGCTGTGCGCGCCCCTCCCGCCGCCCGGCCGCGCCGCCACCCCCCCGGCCCAGGGCCCCGGCGCCCGGCCCCCGCGAGCGGCCGCCGAGCGCCGAGTGAAGGCGGAGCGGCCCGGTGTGGTGCGCGAGCTCTGCGCGCGGCCCGGACAGGTCATCGCGCCCGGGTAAGGGGGCGACGGGAAGCGCGGTCGCCCTGGCTGCGTCACGGGCCGAGGGAGGCGGGCGGGATGTGGGGATGCCGCCGCCTTGGGCTCGCGGAGACGGTGCCGGCCTCAGCATCGCTCCGGCCCGACTGAGTCTGCCGTGAACGTCCCCCGCCGGGCCGCAGCCCGGGGCTCGGGCAGCGCTTCAGCGAGAGGGGGCCTTGGATGTGGCGGGCTGGGTTGGGTGAGTCGCAGGGTCCCTCGAAACCATGCGTGTCTCTGCCTCCCCCCGTCTCCGGTTTGTTTTAACTTCGTGGCTGCCGCTGGCTGAGCGTCCTCGCGGCGGTACGGCCCCACAGCTCTCCCAAGCGACTAGCTGAGGCGCATATCCGCTGTCGCAGGGGTGGGAGTTGCTCAGCTGAAGTTATGGTTTCGGACCAGTTCAGCTTCAGAGAACTTCGTTTTCCGTTTCCTCTGCTGAGTGTCCGCTGTGTGCTCTTCCTGTCGATAAAACAACACAACCATCACCAGTTACACTGAGCTTCTTCCATCTGCTACTGGTCATATTCCCTCGCTTACTGGACTGGGGCTACTAGCCTCCTCCCAGCCCCGAATTATAAAACGTCCCCACCTAACTGACATGAGCGATTCATCTGTAGTTCACATCAGTGTAAAAGTTGAAGTAACTTTCAAACACCCAGAAAATTTTAATTTAAATTGACAGCATAAATTTTACTTGACAAAGTTATATATCCAGGACGACAGAGCTCAGCGTGTCTGCTGCTATACCACTGAAATGTGGACACTTACAGCAATAGAAGGGATTTTTTGGTCACTGTAGTAAATGCACCTCTTGGAGAGATGGGAGCATGGTCTAGGGAAGAATTCTTCCCAGCAGCAAACTTTCACAGGCTTGAGTGATGTAGCTAGGTCATCCTAAATTTTAGGAGTGCACTATGCTAGTCCTTGATGCTGCTAACATCTATGTTAAGGAGAAGGCAAGGTGAGCTACAGAAATAGCTTTCATAACATTGATGTTTTCCTCTCTCTTTGCCTCAAATTCCTTATCTGTAATATGGGACAATAATATTGCTATGCTTCACAGGGTTATTGTGTGGATAAACTATTTCATATTTGTGACCTGCTCAGATCCTATGAGTGTGACAGAAAAAGCCTATAAAGAATTATACTGATGATATATGTCTAGCAGAGAAAGGGATAACATGGTCCAAGGGCTGGAGGTTGAAGACAGATAAATACACCCTCTGCATATGCTCTAGAACACCACTGAAATAAATATTGTACATGGATTATCATTTAGTGTTAATACAGTAGTGCTTTTAACACAGATCTGTGCAAATAGGTGTTTTTAATGTATTTTTGAAGCAATAGTTTCCTGTTTGTTTTGTATGTCGCAGGAGCGAAGATCAAATAGTGAAGGAATTTTTCTGTTTAAGGTGGAAGTTTAATCTGGAGATCAATTTTGCAGTAATAGAAGAACTCTTGTTTACTACAACATAGTTGACATAAACACTAAAATATTTGTATACCAATCCTATGTATTAAAACATTTTAGTGACCAACTCTCAACATTGAAAGATATTAAATGACAAATATTTCCCATTGTTTAACAGTGTTCATATAGAAGTCAAATCAATAGAAGATTAACTTGTTAAAAATGTTAGTTTCTTTGCATTCCCAGCTGTGAATAGCATGTTTCAGCTCTCTGGGTTAAATTGGGCTAATGGCTTGCTACCCTATACTTCAAACACTTCTTTCTCAACAGGAAACCATTGAAACCTTCTACTTCCTTTGTTTTACTATGGCAAGTTATTTTCTTTTATTGCAGTTCTTTTGATATTTAGGTGGATGCAACCAGGCCTAAACTTCCTTTATTGAAAATCAGTGGCATATACAGAACATCTGCGTAACTTTACTTTGGGTCTTTTCAAAGATCCAAGAAACTAGTATCAAAGCATATATAAACAAAATTACTTTTATCAGTCAGTAATAGAAATAATATATATAAAAGACCATTGAGTTCTCCTTCCCATTCAGAGCAGTTTCTCTTAGTCATTTTTATTCTTGTGATAAAACTGAGCAGGGGGGAGGGCATAGAACTACAGGTTTCTACAAGTGCTGCCTTAGTATTAGGCAAAGTATATTTTAAAAACATTATATGTTTTGTCAATACTAATCTGGAACAAGGGTATGCCAGAAGGCTCTGCTAAAGTTATCCAAGGGCTTTGTGGTGGGAAGGATACAGAGCATATGAGGACTAAAACTATGAAACAATAAATTGGTATTTAGATGGTGTAGGAGAGAGACAGTTATGTACCTTAACCAAAAACAAGGACATCTTTATCATGCTGCGTCAGTGCAAGGCTTATATTTGTCTTTCTCATTTCTAAGTCATAGTTAAATTAACATACGTAGGCTTATGTGACTTGAGACAACATAATTTTCAGACCACTTGCACATACTAAAAACTAGTGGAGTGTGGATTTATGTTAGACTTAGTTTCCAGTAAGTATAAACATTTGATGTTGGTGCACAAATTGTGTGCTGGATTCAGTTAATGCTTATCCTCTTGATTGGAATTAGCAGATGTTTGCATTACACCCTTCAGAAAAGAAATACACTGGTTGTTATTGACTCAGTGTTCTAGTTGCCATATAAACTGTGCTTGGTGTTGTAATACTGGTTTGGGGCAAATTGTCATCTTCTGGAGTTTTGAATATTGAGCTAGTACATTTGTTTGTAGGTCACTGTTAACTTAGTATTTTATGAATAACTGTAAGAGAAAATTGACAACCTGTAACAGAGAAAGAGGATGGTCCAGTGATTATGGCTCTAGTCTGGGACTTGGGAGAAACAGATTGTTTCCTATTCTGTCACGGACTGTAAAATGTGATAATAGTATTTCCCTACCTCACAGGAGTTTTGTAAGGATAAATAGATTATGAATCATTCAGATACTATAGTTACAGGGGGGCCATATTAGTACCTATATAGAAAAATTACATGTGTATACACCAGGGATCAGCAACCTTTCAGAAGTGGTGTGCCGAGTCTTCATTTATTCACTCGAACTTAAGGTTTTGCGTGCCAGTAATACATTTTAATGTTTTTAGAAGGTCTCTTTCTATAAGTCTATACTATATAACTAAACTATTGTTGTATGTAAAGTAAATAAGGTTTTTAAAATGGTTAAGAAGCTTCATTTAAAATTAAATTAAAATGCAGAGCCCCCCGGACCGGTGGCCAGGACCCGGGTAGTGTGAGTGCCACTGAAAATCAGCTCACGTGCCGTCTTTGGTACACGTGCCATAGGTTGCCTACCCTTGGTATACACCGATCTCTTGGGATGTTGGAAGGGATTTGCTGGCCTTTTAGTTGGGTCAGATGTTGCTTTCAGCTTCGTTTGTTAAAAACCCAAGATGTACAGAAATGTTTCTATACATTGTTTCTGAAAATACTGGTGAAAACAGTTTATAAAATTTGTATTTAACCCACTGTATGGAAATGTTGTTTATAACCCAAACACTTTACCATTGAGCTAGTTCATGACAACTTAACAGAAGAGTCAATTTAACTTTTACCATCCAGGTTGAGAGAACTACAAAGAGTAAACCGTATAAACCGAGTTTAGATTTTTTTTTTTTAGAATTATTTCCATTTTAATAATTTACATTTCCCTTTGGGCATGGTTAATAACAACACAAGTAAGGACATCTTTACTGTGAGTGTCCCTTTAAGGAAAGTACATTAGGGGTCTTGAGAGGTTGGCAATTTCCCTGTTTAACACTGAGCTATGATAAAATGTCACATGGAGGTGAGGGTGCACCTGTAAATAAAAAGAATCTACCAGAGAGATCAAGGAACTTAGGACTGTAAGTGGCAGGGTTGGCAGTTGTTAACATCAAAGAATTCTCACCAACTTCCATGGCATGAAGAAAATGCCAAAAAGTTGCTGGCCTGCGCTCTGTGTATTTTTAGGGTATATATTTGCTGCTTCTTTTTTTTAAGTGGCAATGTACTTTTTAATACCAGCTGTGTCCACTGAGGTTAGTGTTAAAGGGTATGTCAGGGCATTGTACTGGCATAGTGTTTTATGTAAAGTTACATAAACAAAGCAAACTTTATAATGTGAAGCTGTTATTCCATCTCTGGGTCCTGATACCTACACAGATCACTTGAGTTCACTTTCATTCTTCATGTTGGCAAAACCCCTTAATGGAATTACTACCTCATAATTCCAAGATGTTTGCCTGCTTTATCTTAATATCTGGCTGTATTTATTATGTGATACATTTTATAGTGCATCTTAGTCGTAGCATTCTCTGTTGCTGAAATGTTTTTAGGATTCCAGTGAAAAAGACATTTAAGAGGCGACTGATTTTTGATCAAAGGGAAAAAAATGTCTTGCTAAAAATCTTACAATGTAAGGTGTTGATGTTTTGGATTTTTATTTAATGTATAATTTGACTTTAAGAAAACTGAAGGGAGAGCAGGATTTGGGGGAGGGGGAAGACCTGACTCCAGTTAGCCTCAGGACTTAGTCTGCTAGCTACAGGGGAAAAAAATATCTTTGCCCTCACTCCCTCAGAGATACACATTCTATATTTTAAAGGAATAACATGTCTGTGTACTGTTGTGTACTATAGCTTATTTTAACATGATCAGATTTTAATAACATTTTAATAAATGTATCTTATAGGTAGCTACAGCTAGTCACATAGAAATATTTTCCTACTATATTGTTTAGTACATTTCACTTGCATGTGTCAAATATTTGGCCAGCTATAGCGCTGATTGAATATTGCAAAAAAGTATATGAATTAATATATCTATCAGTGAAGAAGTTGGTCAAATAACATTTGACCACCACGACGTACTACATCTCTCCTACTTCCTTTCCTCCTTTGGCTTTTCTCTACTTTTTTCTTCTAATAATAGATCACAATGTATATCTTCCTGGTTTTTTTTCTAATGTCTCCTATCTTCCTTCTCTCCTCCCTTGTTGTGCACTCTCCATTTTTCTACAGGGTTTCCTCTATCTTTTCTCCTGTATTTTCTTTCCTTCTCTCCCTCAATTTATATATACGCATTTCACATCTCTTTCAATGCATCTCATCAATTTAGTCTTCTCCACCATTGCATAAGGCTTGGACACTTTTTTGTCAGGCATTTGTTAGAGGTCTAAACCTAGCAGCCATAAATAGATATGAAAGATGGTGAAAACCGTCTAAGGGGTAATGCCTAGAGTGAGAAACCAACCCCCAATTGTGGCTGGAATTGGAACAGTTGCTGGGATTCTTTGCAGGATGCTGTAAGTGGAGTGTCTTCATATTCTACCCCTTTCCCCCATCCTTCTGTTGTTGTTTTTGTTTTGTTTTACCCTCTATAGTGAATAGATCCATTCTGTGCCGCTGCTGCTGCTTATAACTTTGCTAAGTAGTCCCAGGGTGAAATTGGCAGCAGCTTAACTGGCAAGAATCAAGTCAATGAGATTCTGGATAGTACCAGTGAAGCCTAGTCAGTTTTCACTCTGGTGCAGCTTGGCAAAGCTATGTGCAGGGGCATTGGAGAGTTGTCTGTCTGCAGATATAGGAGAACAGCACTGCTTACTTGAATATTTGGAAAGTTACTTTTGCAACCATAAAGGCTATAAATGCAAACTTAAATTCTGCAGAAACTGCTGGGACCTATCCATGAAAGCTTCTTACTTGCCCTGGATGAGTGGATTGTCTTGAGGGCCAGTGTGACTTTTTCTTTTTGGTGGTGTTTAGGAATATACACTTCGATGTAAAAAGCTGACCATGGTTCATGACCTATTGCACAAGTTTGTAGAGAGTGTCCTTAAATTTTTAATGTTTCCATCTCTTCTTTGATTTCCCGATGGGGAAACTATGATGTTCCTTCCCTTTTAGGGGTTGTTATTGTCTGCAGTGTTGTTTTTGTTTTCATGATAGTCTACTGAGACTGACTTGGCATAAAAGTAAAGCTGGCAGTGAATCCGTTCACAAAGCTTGAAAATCACATATAGCTGGAGCGTTACACATCGATTGGGAAGGCTGGAAATTGTCAACAAAAACAAAAGTTAAATAGACTGAAATTAGAAGTAGGATGGTGTTTTTTACATATAACATCTCCATTCCTAACTCAAAAAGAAATAAAAATTTAGCATTGTTAGGGATGGTAAGGTGGTCTGTTCAGCCTTTACTTTGCACCCATTTTATAATTTATAAAAGCCATGTCTGAAGACTCCTGGAGTGCCGTAAGAAGTGGTCGAAAATCAAGGAGCTGGTTCAGGTCAAATTTTGGTGTAAGGCAAGGGAGCATAGCATTACTGCCACTTTTCATCAGGTTCTTAAACTAGCCATTAGCATTCTTAGATGAGTTGGAGGATGTGAGGTCAGATGATCTAGAGTTAAGATCCTTAGCTTATGCAGATGACGTTGTACAACTGGCAGATGCATTTGAATAAATGATAATATTCTTTGCCATCTTGGAAAACTGGTAGACTTGGGACTTAAAATAAATCCCAAGAAGATGAAGTGGTTGAATCTTGAAAAAGGGACAATAGCTAGTGTTGCACTGCAGCAGCGGTGAAGCTATAGACCAAGTAGAATCTTATGTGTACCTAGGAAGTTTTATCCAGCCTTGATGGAACCATCAACACAAATGTAAAAGCATATGTGCCTTAGCTCCAAGTGCTGTACAGAAACTAATAAAATTCTGGACTGATAAAAGCACTGTTTGGTACCAGAGTGAAAATGTATCAAACCAGTGTAACAACAGTATTACTCTGTGGTCTGGAAGCTGCTGCATTAAAGGAAACAGACATTGGAAGGCTGGAGCTGAGAGTTGTCTAGAAAATGGCAGGTGTAAAGTGGAATAATTTTTAAAACAAATGAAGTTAGGAGAGCAGAATGTGAAATTAGGGTACGGGATTGGTTTAATCGAGACTTTTATGATGGTAGAAACACTGTAGACGACAAATAGAAGATAGAATGCAAACACAACCAAGGTCCGTTTGACATAGAGCCTGACCATCAACTAAATGGCAAGATGTATGCAGTGACATGACCAGGCTGGGCATAGTGGAGAACAAGCCATGGACAGGAATGAATGGTGATGCTGTACTGTGTCTGCAAGGACGCTCTTGAATGAAAAGAAGACTCTAAGATCACTGAACCATTTTGCTGAACCTTTTTAAAAAAAACGAAACCAACACTGTTGGACAGAGATGAGACGTAGGAAAGACAGAAATTTGACAGCAAAGAAATGCAGTTCTTTCCAACACAGCATGCCTGATTTTTCTGTGTGTGTTACCATTTGTTCTATATAGAATTTATTAATTTTTCAGTGATTAATTTACATACTAAACCTACTGTAATTTTGAGATGTTCAGTTTTGTGAACGTCTTGATTGTTTTATGAACTCCTCAATCTCCAAATAGTTCATAGGCATTCTGCTGTGTTAAAGTTCAGCACTACACTAAAGCAGGCTATTCTAGTTGGCTTCCCTACTCCATTTATTTTCTCACACTTACATACTTGAGTCTTGAAATCTGCAGCTTTAGTACATGATTGTTTATAAAAAGTTGCAATCCCAAGTTTGTTTTAAAAAATTGGGTGGGTGCATAACCTTAGTTAATGTTGTTTAATTGTATTGGCTGTCTTTTTGTGACATTCAGAAGTCCGTTTTTAAACAGAAATTTCACCCAGTTGATGATAGTCATGCTTGGGGAACTTGCATTGTCCAGGATTCTCAAATGCGTTTTCCTGCTTTTGGGTGCTGTCTTGTGTCCCTCCAGAATGTGTTGGAGATGATGGTTTATGGAAGAATTGGATTAACAAGGGGATTTCAAACATGCATCATGTTTTTGTTGTTTTTTAACGACTCAAATATCAGAAATTAATTTCCTGTTGTGCATATATAATATTTAGTGGTGTTTGTGTCGTATGTGACAACTTTAACATCTCTTAACATGTGGATTGAAAATTCTGGTTCTGTTCAAAGAATCTAGTGATGTAGATTTAAGGGAGGGAAACGGGGAAAGACAAATCGATACTAATGCATTTAACTGTGATTTATTTTTATTTTTTTATAACATGGCATATTCAATTCAAATTCTATATGCTCTGGGCCTCAAAATGTCTATTCCCCTACAGAGTTTTTAGAAATTGAACTTGGTAACTTAGGTACATGGAGCTGCTGAGCCCTCTAACATGCCATCAGTAGAGTCAGGTTTTTCATCTCAACCATATGAACTTACTGATTACAAATATTACCTGGGTTGTTGAGCTTTGAGTGTTCCTGCTGCACATCCCCAGAGTATGCAATTTTTTTTGGCCTTCCTGTTCTTAGTATATGGTTCCAAGAACAAATGAGAGGGGAGAAAACAGGAGCCATTTTCATGCATCAGTGGGATGAAACACTTAGCAACCAGTCGAAATAGAATGTCAAGCCAGGGGAAGGAATGGAAGTGCAGAAATTAGGCACAGGGGAGAGAGGAGAGGGTAACAAGGAAACTTGTACAAGGAAAAGGATGAAGCTACCAACTGGTAGAAGAGTACAGACAAGGGGGCGAGAAAGGAACAAATAGGAGGATAAATGGTATTAAGAGGAAAAGTAGCCAATAAGATTATCTTACTAAAAGGACAAAACTTATTCCCTCAAAAAAAAAAAAAAAAAAAAAAAAAAAAAGGCTAAAAATACATATATTTTCCACATAAATTATTGCCAGATAGAGGTTAATGGATTGGTTCCCAGGACGAGGAGAGATGGGCTATACTATCAATAATCCTAGAGAAAGGGAAGTGGTCCATGAGACAGTCTTTCTCTAAGTATATGGTCTTCATTATGAAAATGTTTGACAACCTTGACTTGACTGATCCAGCTTTTCCAAAAGGGGGGGGAAGTCTCAGTATTAGCATACTGGAATCTGCAATCTCAATTCTGTTAACACCACGGTCTCCTTCCCTGTCACTGTGAAACGTGTGACTGTGCTGGAAGTAAGCATCTGTAGGTGTCTTTTTAAAAACTAATTCCTTGTTGGAATTCTACAGCCCATATCAGAGCCAAAATATGTACTGGGAAAAGCACAGGGTTAAAAGTGCTGCCATGTTATTTTTTCAGCTAGTTAATTTCTTTTTGTATTAAGTCCTAAAATGTTCAGGATATACATTAGGGTCCCACTGTCATGAGCAGGTATACGGACTTAGTTATATTTTGTCTGACTTTTTAAATTCTTAATAGGTACAGGGCTTTCTACTCTTTGATTTAGCTCCCCAGGGACTGTTGATGAAATCCAAAAGTCTCTTGTATTTCAGCTCAAACCATTATATTTTAAAACTGTTTTGAAGCTTGAGAGTTGGATTTGAATAATGAAGTGCTTTAGTCGCATCACAGTTGAGTCTGCCTGCTGTGTATGCAGGCTTCCTATGTTGTAGACAAGGTTTGGTCTCAGAGGTGGACTAAGGTCTCTCCATTTCAAGTTTTACATTTGTGCTTTTTGACCTGTTGCCTAAGAAGCTAAAAGATGCTGTGTATATTTCATTTTAACTTAGGCACATTGTGTGAGTAGCGTATCAGAGACCTTAGGCACTTGTGTCATAAAGGAAAATAGTCACATAAAAAGATTGGACCAGTAGATGTTCCTAACCCCCAAACAAGAAAGTAATGAACCAAAGATTAAATCCAAACTTAATCAGTACCCCTTCCTCTCATGATTAGTGGGATATAGTGTGTAAGTAGCAAGTTGTATCTAACTGTAATTTGAGAAGAACTATTTGCCCAGACTTTTGTTTGGTTAATATACTGCATCTGTAATCTCTGCCCCTGATATAAACTGACACCATTGCATATTTGGGAGTTTTTAAAAAAGGTTTAATTGAATTATTCAATCAGTAATACTTAACTGGCCTCTTCTTAAACCTTTGAGCCAAACTACACATCTCTTATTGAATGGGCCATTCAAAGCAATTTTTAATCATAATTGAAACGTATACTTCAAACTTGATTTGGTTTTTGGATATTGATGAATTGCTATTAATTTAAATGTTTAATAAATGCTGATTTATTAAAGAATTCAAGGTATTTTGTTTTGTTTTCAGAGGCATTTTGGTGAGACTGGAAGGATGTAGCCATCCTGTTGTTATGAAAGGTTTGTGCGCAGAATGTGGCCAGGACTTGACTCAGTAAGTATTATTTAGGCTTTTTTCTACTTACACTGACACATGTCGTTGATCTTAGATTCTCTTCTCTCCCTGTCCCTTCTAAAGTGGTGGACCTCAGCTGCTACTAGCAGCTATGAATGAAGGGTATAAGAATAACTTGGAAACTGAAAGTATTGTACCGGCTATTGATGGAGAAATCCATGTAATTGCACTCAATATTTCATAAGCGAAAAGTTGACACTCTGGGACAGGAAGAGAAGCCAGTACACACAAACCTTTCTAGATATCACTGTACTGATAGAGTAGAGATCAGCAAGTTCATGCCAATATTTCAGAAAGCTGAGTTTACTACAGTATTTAAAGCACTATATAAACATGATTTCATCCTGAATTGATATTTGTACTACTTGAGGAGCACGTCTGTCAGTGTAGAGCAACTTCTTAAATTAATAACTTCTTTCTTCCCTTTAGGTTCACATGTAACTAGTCACAAAACCCAAATAAGTAAATAGTGTATATGTAGTTCAGCTGTAACTTTTAAAAGACTATATGACTGCAAAGGTTGTTAATTAACTTAGGGATTGTTTAGATAGTCTAGTTAATGCCTGACAAGCTGAGGTGTAAATCTATGCAGTACACTAGAATCCTGCACATTAACTGGCTGTGTGGCACCTGCTACCGTGCACTGAAAATTCACTAGTGCATGGCATAGAAGCAATTCTGTTCTTGCTGCGTTTCATGGCTAAGGTTTTGGCACAGGTATTTTTATTAAGAGTCACAGACAGAATGTGGGCAATAAACAATAAAATCACAGAAATGTACACAGGGCTGGCATTAGGGGGTAGCAAGCAGGGCAATTGCCTGGAGCTCCATGCCACAGGAGGCCCCATGAAGCTAAGTTACAGGTGGCAGGGCTTGGGCTCTTACTCCCTCCCCCCCCCCCCCCCCGGGAGGTGGGAGCTGAATTGGTGGAATTTTGAGGACGTCACAGAGGTCTCACACAATCACTGAATCTGTGATCTCCGTGACTGACTCGTAGCCTTACTCATGATTAATGCAGTCGTTAAAGTGCCTTTTTATAGAAGGGTATTAATGCAGTGTGTTAATTATCAAAAGATATTGCTTAATAATAGTTTCATTTGAAAGGAACTGCTTTAAGATATACTGTACACAACAGAATCCTTAATCTAATAACCCACAATAATGAGGGTATAAATAAAACTAGATGAGCCAGCATAAATGGCTAGAATACTGAAGTATGAGTTTCTGTTCTGTGTAACGAATTTGACACTGCAGAGATCTAGTTAGTGTTCTGTATTTCAAAAAGATGTGAATAAAGGGGAGCTTGTTCTTTGTCTAGTGCAGAAATTCATTTGCTTCCTTGATAGTTCACACTAACAGCTGGTTATCTTCTGGTTGTTGACTACATATATTTACAATAAGTGGTCCTATGTAAGAAATGATACAATCCTGAGTGAAGTTGTGGAGACATTAACTCTGATAACTTGGTGCAGTTGTTGCTCAGAAGTGTGTGTCTTCATGATCCCACACACTGGAATGTTTAGTCCAGGTAGTAGTAGTAGTAGTAGTAGTAGTATAATTTTAATGAATTAAAGCAGGTAAATTTTAATCTTGTAAAACAAATGCCTATTTTCTTTTAACAAATTAGTTATCTAATAAAAATAATAACACATACAGCTGTATTGTAATGCTAAGCAAGCCTTAAATCTGTACCTGATTCTGGTGCTAGAATGAGATTGCCTCCCTAATCCTAATTATAGCATCACCTCTACTATAATTTTCCTTAGCTCCTTGTATAATAATTTTAATATTTTCCAGATTAACCCAGTCGTATTATATAGTGAATGACACCTATGTTCCCAGTAAAGTACTGAACCGCTTTGATACATTATCAGTTTACTTTGTTCAAAATGCTTTCTGGGTTTGGTTGAACTTGGGAGTGATAAATGACAGTACTGCAGGGAAAACTTTGTATTACGCTTGTCGGAATTACACTAGACGCAACTTTAAAGATTCACCACTCTTCCTGATTTGAAAAATGGGTGCCCAGCCAGCACGAAGCCATACCTTGTTAAGTGTCTCAATCAATGATATGTGTCTCCTTGTTAAATTCATATTCATGTGCAATAAATAACCTAAAATTAGTTTTAATGTATTTTTAGAAAAGAGACTAGATATCTGTATGAATAAACTATTGGAGGCACACTGGAATATGAACCAAAGAGATGAGGAAGGAGAGACAAAGTGAAATGCATTTTATAGATTGGGTGAAGGGACTAGATAACACTGCTCTACAGCCAAAATGCTTCTGAAATAAATGTAGTCAAACTTTACTAATTCTGGGTCACTGAGAACGAAAATGATGCTTAAAATTGTTGATTGGCTCTAGTTTTCAAGATATGCTATTGGGTCAGTATATAAGACCCTTGACTTGGGAATGGCGGAGGATAAGTGAGTTATAAAGGGAAGGGATCTCAATTTAAACCAGAAATGATTAAAATACATCTTTGACTGGATCTATGAATAAATCTATGACTGGGTTTGGACAGTACTTGCTTTTTAGGCAAAACAATGAATGATGCAATCTGAAGCTGGTATTGCGTCATACATGATATGAATTGCATCATGTTATTCCTAAAAGTCATGGATGATGCAATCATAACGAAGCTTACATCACGCTGCTGAACAAATTGCCCTATATCAGCTCTAGAAATCATACAGTGTCATGCTCTCTTATTTGTCAGTGTTTGATTTTGCAAAGGGACACATTTCTGTTTAGCCAAAGTGAGCAGAGATGCCTCGTACTTGTGTGAACAGTGCAGATAACTTCTGCTATGTTTGTGGTGAAGTGACTTTTGCATCACAAAAGCGCAGTATAACCACTATGGTTAAGAAAGCCTATCACCTTTATTTTGGCTGCAAAACTGGAGATCAGGACAAGAGGTGGGCCCCACACATACGCTGCAACACTTGTGCAACAAATCTTCGCCAGTGGTTGAACAGGAAAAGGAAATTATGCCTTTTGCAGTGCCAATGATTTGGAGAGAGCCAACAGATCATACCAGCAATTGTTACTTCTACATGGTGCCTCCAGTTGGGAAAGGTGTGTCAAAGAAGTAAAAGTGGACTGTGCATTATCTAAACATTCCATCAGCTATACGCCCAGTACCCCACGGAGAAGGACTGCCGGTTCCTGATGCACCAGAATCATTCTCACTTGAGTCAGACGAGGAAGAGGATGAAACTTCTGGTCCTGAACCATCAATGTCACAGGACCCACATTTTCTCCCCTCCTCCTCCTCTGAACCACACCTCATAACACAAGGTGAACTGAATGACCTTGTCAGGGATTTGGAACTACCCAAGAGTAAGGCAGAGCTGTTGGGCTCCAGACTACAGCAGTGGAATCTCCTGGCAGGTGATGTTAGGGTTTCCATGTTCCGTGACCGTCAAAAGGATCTTGTCCCATTCTTCTTCATGGAAGGTGATCTTGTAGCCTGCAACAACATCGATGGTGTGATGGCAGCCCTCAACATCGTTCACGATCCAGGTGAGTGGAGACTGTTCATTGATTCATCGAAGACGAGTCTTAAAGCTGTTTTACTGCATAATGGCAATGTTTTGCCATCAATTCCAGTTGGTCATGCAGTCCATATGAAGGAAACCTAGGACAACATGAAACAACTTTTGAGGTGCATAAACTATGACCAACATCAGTGGCAGCTTTGTGGCGATTTGAAGGTTGTCGCTCTCTTGCTTGGTCTGCAGACTGGATACACAAAGTACTGCTGTTTTCTCTGCGAATGGGATAGTCGTGCAAGAGATTCCCACTACATCAAGAAAGATTGGCCACTCCGACAGTCATTGGAGCCTGGGAGGAAAAGTGTTCAGCATCCACCACTTGTTGAATCAAGGAAAATTTTGTTACCACCCTTACACATCAAGCTGGGTCTGATGAAGAACTTTGTCAAGGCCATTGACAAAACACAAGCAGCTTTCAAGTACCTCCATGGAAAATTTCCAAGGTTAAGTGAAGCTAAGATAAAGGAAGGTGTCTTTGTTGGTCCTCAGCTTCGTGAACTTCTTCGAGACGATGCATTTGACCATGCACTGCGTGGCAAGGAAAAGACGGCATGGAAAGCCTTCCAGTTAGTGGCAATAAATTTTCTCGGAAACAACAAGGCAGACAACTACAGGTTGTTGGTGGAAAACCTCCTCAAGGCATACAAAGCCTTGGTTGCAACATGTCACTAAAGATACATTTTTTGCACTCTCATCTAGATTTTTTTCCACCGAACTGCGGAGCAGTGAGCGACGAGCACGGCGAGCGATTTCACCAGGACATTGCAACAATGGAGAAATACTATCAGGGCAAATGGAGCCCATCAATGCTTGCAGACTATTGCTGGACAGTGACAAGAGATGCTCCATTTAATGAATACAAGAGACAAGCCAAGAAGCGCCAAGTAGACACTGAATAGGACTAAACTATGTACATAATAGTTTTTTGCCTTTTTGTTTCATAATAAATTTTATTTATATAACCCTTTTGCTGATTTTTAAAGTGTTACATAAACAGGACAGGTGAAATAGTATCATGTAAAGCAACCATAAAGACATGAAAAGACCTAGGTTTACAATTTATGATTAAAACTCTACTATCTACACAATATACATAGACATAAAATGTAAAAACGTAAATATCTTAGAAACAGTAGCCAATCAGTTGTTTTAATTGTCATATTTGAATTCAGCACATCAAAATACATAATAAATAGCACATTTTATCTCTGAAGCAGATGACTTCTCAAAAATTGTAGACCAGTGTAATGAACTTGCATTTAATTTTGGGAAATCCATAGTATTTTCAAATACTACTTGATTCAATGAAACGCGTCAAGCAGTTTTTTTTTCAGACTATTGTTCCCATTATGTAACTTTGCATAATTCTTTCATAACCTACCAACTAGTAGAATATTGGGTGGTGCTGCATGTCATGATGCAATGGGATTATATGAGCTGTATGGAGAAGCTTGCAGAGACCCTGTAGACCTTAAGCTTGGCTGTGTCTGCTGTAGTTCTAAAGACCCCTTGCTTACATCAGTTTAGCCTATAAAAAATGAGAGGGAAAGTAATTATTTTCTCTTGTTTTGTGAATCATCCCTTAAATTGGGTTCTAATCTTAAAAGGTCTGCTTCCTGTGTATGTACAGGTTTGTTTTTATGAGACAGATTTCCTCCCCACCCTTTTTTTTTCCTTTTATGTTCTTAACAGAAGACTAGATGCTCATGGGAGAGTGAACTTAATTCTGGCTCCAGTTGCAGTACCAGATTCTGTCCTCAGTAATATCTGTGAAACATGATTGAAAACACAGGACAGAGTGAAATTTGGTCTGATGAATCTTTATTGGGGGTAGTGAGGCATGAACCAGAAATATAGGAATTTGGCATAGAGATCTCAGGATGAGGTTGCCAGGCTGGCAGTTGCTTGTAAACTAACCCATTTTATGTAGAAGTTAAGATACCAACATGCTTGTGGTGTCACTCCTTGGTGAGTTTTCAGAGAAGAATTGCACATTGTAATCTGTCCTGTAGAAGGTACCTGTAGAGAGAAGCAAGGCATGTACAGTAGTTATTTACATTCTTTGTATAAAGAATCAGAGTATGCAGCCGCGTTGTTATTGGTATGTAATAGCATTGCCCATATTCTCAAGTATGTGCATACAAGTCATTGTGGGCTTCAGGGAGTGAGTCATTTTTAAGTAAGTTCAAACAGCTATTTTGGAGAAGAGAAATTTAATCTCATACCTTTGATTAACAGTAGGTTAATCATTCAAATTTAAATAAACTGTTTTATTGATGTCCTTTTAAATCTGTATTCAGTAGTTCTAAAATGTGTATATTAGAGCGAATGCAACAGATGTAAAACTTAATAAAAGATAACTTAATCCTGATGTTCATCTTTATATTCTCTATATTAGTCTTCTTAAGAGTTCCAGTAACAAAAGTTACAGCAAATAATTATACTTGCATGATATTATAAGCAAGCATCATCCATTTTGTTCAGTAATTGGTGCTGTAATGATCCTCTGAAAAAGGGTGTACCATACTGTATCAATATATTAAAGGGAATCATGATTTTTGACAGTGGCTGATTTGACATTGCAGTTTTTAATAATTAACCACTTTCATTGATGGAAATTGTTAGCACTGAAATATACTTGACTGAAACTTTTGATTTTCTTCCCTGTTTGATTAGGCTACAAAGCAAGAATGGAAAACAGAATGTGCCATTATCCACAGCAACTGTATCTATGGTTCATAGTGTTCCAGAACTGATGGTTAGCTCTGAGGCAAGTTGAGTCGCACTACTTTTATTCCACAGTTTGAGATTTCATTTAGCGGGGATTCCTCAAAGAGGTGTGCCCATTTAATATAAAATATTGCATTGGCCTCACTTTGAGAAGGAAGCTGAGATTTCAGTAAGTATAACTAAGATCTGCAAGTCTGCACTATAGACATGTATTGAGTAATTAGTTTTTTCTAATAGTGTTAGAATGTACTGATATAGATTATAGGACTACATTAGCAATCGCATCTGATTCTGCAGTATTTTAATGTTACTTACTGCAAGGCTATGATGCCCTTGTGGTGGTAGCTTTGACATCTTCTGCTTTCCAGGAGGTGTTTCTGCCTTTTCAGAAACAATCAATTGGTGAAAGTCTTATTTTCACCACTTGTAATAACTTCCAAAGGCTGGAATATCTCTGAAACCCAGTTTCTCCACATTTCAAGGGAAAGGAAAGAGAAATGATCCGTTGTCTTCAGTAACGTTTTAGTATCTGTGACATAAACTTTATATTTGAAAAGCTTGTGAGGCCTAAATATTGCAATAAAACTTCTGAGCAGTGAAGATGTTAAAATAAACAGGAATGTTCCTGTCTCACTGGCCTTTTTTGGGAAAAGGAGTTGATTATTTTTAATATAATTTTAAAAACCCTCCTATTTCCCTGTTTTTTCACCAGCTTTCTTTCCTTTTTTTCTTTTATACTAACTCTCTTATTTTTTCTATCCTCTTCTCCTCTACTTTATTCTCTTTTTCCTCCTCTTACCTCTTTCCATTTTAGAAGTTTATAAACAAATAAAAAGATGCCAATTTTGGTCGAGCTCTTCAAAGGCACAAAGGGTGGTTACAACCCAACTCCCATTTGTGCCTTTTAAAAACTCAAACTTAACTTATGTAAATTACTTGCATACTTAACTGGCTGGTGCCCAGCATTCCAGTAAACTTCCTGATTTAAATAAGGAGATATAATTAAACACAAACTGGTGTTCTACTTATAACAACTTGTAAGTATGTTAAAACTTGTATAGGGAGAAACAAATGGATCTCTTTAGTTCAAAAAAATGTGGTCAAATACGGCTTTTCATAATGTTAAATTTGTTTACTAGCCATTGATTTTAAATTTCTTCTTGGAGCTTAAAATTATTTGTAAAATCTCCCATTTGTTCCATTTGACAAACATCAGTTATTTCCTCTAGCACTTCTTCTCTCTTTTGGAGCACAAGCTAAATATGATTTTATTTGTTTCTTCTTTTTGTCATTTGCAACTTGTATATTTTCATCTGTTAAACCCTACTGCCAAAACTCTGTTGGTGTAACTTCTCCCTGCCTGGGGTGTCAATGATAGAAGAATTCACTGGGGTTAATTTATTTTTAACTTGGATACTTTATTCCATAGACACAGGACACACTGAAGGGAGTGTTATTAGAAGGGATTTTCAGTTTTTGGATGCACAATTTGAGGCACCTGATTTTTTTTTTTTTTTTTTTTTTTGAATATGCTCAGCTCTTTCTGAAAATCAGGCTCTGCTAAGGTATCTCAAGTTGTGCACCAAAACTAGTAGTTGCTGCTTTTGAAAATCTTGGCCTTTAATGATTTTTGGTGCCTTGATATGTGGTGTAGATTGGTTGCTTTTAATACAAGAGCAACAGTGTTTGACAGGTTTTTATACATAAATTATGTGGTTCCTTTTACTGAAAAATGGCTGCAAAGCTAGCGAAAGTAAAGTGGGTGAGCAGCAAAATCTCTTCAGAAGTTGCTGAGCATTTGGTCTTCTGATGAGTCATAAATTTGATTTTATTTTAAATTTCATTGAATTGTCTCAGATTATGCTTAGTCTGTAAATCTCTTTATTATAGCAAGCTGAACAACTAGGACGGGAAGACCAGCAGCGACTACACCGAAATCGAAAGCTGGTGCTGATGGTAGATTTGGACCAGACATTAATCCATACGACAGAACAGCACTGCCAACAGATGTCTAATAAAGTAAATATTATTTACTATTATGTTCTTGCGATTACTGTGGCTTGAGAAGTTTTCTGTTCAGTTCTAATGAAGTGATGGTTCTGTAAGAATGCACATTGTACATTAAAATGTAGGAGAAAAGCTAGTCAAGGAATGAAAAAACATGAGGGACACAAGATTATAAAGCATATTTAAAAATAATTTCAACTTAAATCAAGGTGTTTCATTAACTAATGAAAATTTTTTTGAAAGTAACTAATTTACTTTCCATCATTTATATAGTTCTGTGCTTTCTGTTTTAGTCAGCTTGGTCAACAAAGCTAAACTAGTCACTTTTAATTCTTGGTTTTCATGCTAATACAGTGTTGACTTTTCAGGTTACAGCACTAGAAAGAAATAGCTGAATAGTGTGTCTTTAATTAAAAATAAAATGAAGATTTCTGTTCAGATTAGGTTAACTTTGTCCCATCTCATACTGTGTTTAACTAAACCTACCATATATCTTTTGGTCTAAGCTTCTAGGTTCTTAATTAGTAGGGCATCTTCAGCTTGAAAACGAAGAAGATAAGTTAAAAGTACCTTGGATGCTACATGTCCACCTGTGTGTGTCTGCCAGTCTGTGGGTTTTGCAATCACATTTCATGTTTTTCTGTCTCTTTTTGCTGCGTGAAAGATTGTCTCACACATGGGAAAATGACTATACACAAAGTAAACTAACTCAAAATAGACTTTTTTTCCCCCTCATCTCTTATAGTTCCAGTGTTACTTCTAACTAGTAGGTCAAACATTCTGATGCAGTTAATTTACCAAAAAAAAATCCTCTCTGCTGCCCCTTAGCACTTTTTTCCTTTTCCCTGACCCTCCCACTTAGAAACAGTGCACAGGATGCTCCTAAGGGAGTGTTAGAAGTGATTTTCAGGATAACACCAGGTGATTTCCCAACTCTGTCTTCATCCTCGCTTGCAAAAAAGTATTAATGTGCTCTTTCAGGTAAGTGTCAAGTTGTTTCCTTTCAGAGAAGTTGGTAAGCACCTGCACAGATGAAAATTGACAGTTTGTTTTCATGTTTCCTTGCTGGAAACCTTAAAACAAATAGAGTAACTTAAATTCACACTTCCACTGGGTGGATTTGGTTTAAATCACTAGTCAGAAAGACTCAATTTAATCATGGATTTCTACATAAAAGTGCATTCTTGTTGGTTGTTATAACCTTAATACATATTCTTCACAGCTCAGAGATAGATGTAGGTTTCATTTTTAGAAGGTACACACGATACATTTTCAAAGTGATTTATTTTGAAAACTTTTCAGACTAGTTTTATAGCTATATCAGAAAATGAATGGTTGTTTGGTTATTTCATTTACCAAAGGTAATTTGAAGCAGATATTTATGAAATCATAGTTCACCTCTCAATCTCCAATTCAACAGGTTAATCATTAATATTTGGACGATTTTCTTGCCATGCTGTATTAGGAGGAGAACATCACCAGACAGACATTTAAATTGTTCTTTTAACTAAAACAACAACATTGAGTATTTTGTATTATTTTCTTCAACAGAAAACATATAATATTTTAGCAAAACAAGCACATGAATTTTTGAATTTAGTTAAACATTTAAGGTTTTTAAAACCAGGTTTGTTTTTGTTAAAATTGTTTAACTAAAATAGTTAAATGGAATATTTAAAAATAAAAAAATTAAATCGACTACATCAGCCAGGTCAACATGAGAAACTTAAAATATTGGCTTCTGCAGCTAACTCAGTCGTCCTCACCGTCATTTTCCTGCTTGTTTATAATCTGGAAAAAAAAAAAAACAAGCTTTCCTGTTTTTCAGGTCACAAACGATTTCTCAATTTGAAATGAATTAGTCCAAGGGAAGAAAATATTCTTTCTACACCGGCAGAAGAAGCTACTGCTGTTAAGTGAGATTATCACTTCAACAGTCTCTGAATCCAAGTGCTTAAGTGACTTCCACCAGTTCACTGGTGTGACTTTCTTTAAAACATCATCAGCAAACATATATTTCTTGAATGGTTCACCCTTAACTCTGAAGTTTATTATTATAGTTGACATTATGGAGGGATGATTGCTGGATGTCCATATCATAGCCAACTCCTCTTCTTCAGCAGTTAAGGTTTGACCCTGGTACCGAGTATTGAGAATATTTGCAAGAAAATGAGCTGGAGATAGTGCTTGTCCCATTCATTTTTTTAATGCTTGTAATTTAACTCTGTCATTGCATATTTCTTTTTTTAAAATCTCACTCAGTTGCTTCCAAATTTCAACAGCGTCAGCAATAAAACAGCTATTTCCCTGCATTTTGTTCAAAGCTACAGAAATAGGCTTCAGGGTACTTTGCATGTGTTCAACATTTCTCTTAAGCCCAATGTTGAGAACTTTGGCTGTGACACGATTTTGTTCACAAACTGTCATCCGATTAGGCCAGTTCTTGGTATAGTGCTCAAAACAGTCCACTACTGAGTTCCATTGCACATCTTCTGGGAAAGTTAGCTTGGTTCCTCCCACTTTTTTCAGAGCAGCTGCTGCAAAGTGGTTGTTATGGAAATATTTTGTAATTTCAACAACATTAGCCTTTATTTCTGAAACACTGAAGTCTTTGGCTAGAAGATGCATTAAAATGAGCTCTGCAACGGTATGTTATTAGCTTGGGACTCTCTTCACTCTCTTCTAAATAATTTCTTCTCATCTTGGATACATTTGCAGCATTGTCTGTGACCAAGCTACGTACTAGACATTTGAATAATTTTTTTTCAGTTTGTTATAGCTTTTACTGCTACTTCTTGTAAATATTCTGCTGTGTGTGCATTTCCTAATGTATCAATTGTTTCTGTAAGGAAGACATTCCCTTCTTCTGTTGTCACACAAGCAATACAACAGGATCATTGTGGACATTGACTCGGGTTAACAATTTTACCCTCTAGACCTTTTGCACACTGCTCAGTTTCTTTTTCATACACTTTATCCAGCAATTTGCCTGCGACATCTGCTCTGTCAGGTGGACTGTATTCTGGTCTTAATGAGTGAACCACGTTAATGAAGTGTGGGTTCTCCGTCATACGGAAAGGAGAGTTTGTTGCATGAAAAAAATTGCCGGTTTGTTTATCAATTACCTCTTTTTGTAATCTGCTGGTTCTTATCACAAACTTCTCTGTTTGTTTCTGGATTATTGAGATTTTTTTTTCTTTTTGCTACAAGTGATATACTGTGGCTATGTGACATATATGATGTGACTGAAACACTATCATTGGCAGATAACTCTGAAACTATAGAAAATGATGGTGATTTTGAAGGTGGATAGTCTTCAGAATCCTGTATGTTGAGGATGGATTCTCCTAAACAAAATAAATCAATGCAGTTATTTAATTATTATTACCATACTGCTAATTTAGTATTACTCATTGCATTCACTGACACTCAGTACTACTTTAAAGGTGAAATTGTAAAAGGAAGATCTGCCTATTTCAGCTGTTTATTTTGATCACAACTGCATCTAAAATGATAGTACCATAGAGTAACAACTATGTTTTTTTGCTCAAACATGAGAATTCAAGAATAGTCCAGAAGGAAGACAGGCAGTCCTTAAGAAAAGTATGAAATAAAAAAGTTTACCGACTTGAAGATCCTGCATGTTCAGACATGTTCCTTTCATCATCTTCAACGCAGCTTCCTCCTGTGAAGGAACACGTCTCATGATGTTGTTTCATTTGGGCAACCAGGCCTTGCATTTCTTTGTTGCGCTGTTTGCATTTTGCACGCATGTCTGTCTTACCCACAGGTAGAGGAACTTCATCAAAATATTCCCAAAGTGGGTCTCTTTTATGGCCTGCCGCCATTATATGTTTTCGCTTCTAGTGAGAGAATGGTATGGTAGATCTCAAATCAATGAAGGCTACACTCAGAAAGACCTCAAGATTTCTGTAATATGCTGCTCAAACAGTTTCACTTTTGTTTCTACTGCCTGTCCCTCCCTCCTCACATTTATCTCCAGACTTCTTCTACTTGTCCAGATCTATTCCGCCCCTACAATCTTCTATTCATTGAACTTTTTGAAACTTTGCACTTTTAGAGAGACATAAGGGATTGACTGTGTACACAAATTTGCAGAGTGACCATAGGGTTGAGGTCTGTTATTTCTCACCTCTATTTATTTATTTATTTATTTAAAAACATTTTTGCTGTTAACAAGCATGTTATCTCTGGAGACACAAATCCACAGTTTGAGAACTGCAAAACTAAGCATCTGTGATGGTATCTTCTAGACTGAGCACTGAGTCCCATTGGGTAGATAGAAAGATTAACCTAAATAATCTATACAGAAGCCCCCGGAATCCCATAAGATTGGGTCCCTAATCCATGAACTATTGGAACTCATTTACAAAACTTTTCTTAAACATTACATGAATATATTGTCTCATACTATAAAATTAGAATTTATAATCCCTATTCCATGATGCGATATCTTTGAGCTATAATGTATTTTAATTAAAGCTATCTTTAGATAAGTTTTTTTTCCCCCCTCAAAAAGCATTTGATCAAAAAAGTCCGTGGGTGTTTTTATTTATTTATTTATTTATTTATTTTTAATCATTGATTTTTATCCACCCTGCACTTCCACATGCCTAACAACTAGTTAATGTTTTTCCTCATCAGAGAGGGATCAGTGACAGCAAAATAAAATAAATGGCCTGCATAGTTCAATGACTGTCTATGTCTGGGTAAATCCATGTTTATAAAGCAAGTATTCAGGGGGTTCATATATGAGTGTGCAGCTTACTCTGACATTTCTGTATATCCTTTCCGGAGCTGCTATATGAATTTTCATAGGTACAATTTTTTTTCATTCAACACAAATTGGCCATTTGTTTTATTTTTCAGCCCAGTATATAGTAAAACTAATGTGTCTCACATCACTGAGAGTAAAACAAACCCTTTAAGAAATTTGATTGGATATTTTCTTAAAATTTGTTGTGTAAACTAACCTTTGAAAGCCTGGGCAACTCTTTTAATATTCTAACATTGTAAACAATTACTGCAAGTCAAAAATGTGTTGTATTGCCTTATAAAAACCAAAATATGCTTTGGGTCAAATATATTTCCAAATGAAAATCTTATTCATCTTAATTGGGCTGAAGTAGGATCTCCGAATAAAACTGAAGTAAAGGGAGGTGCTTTTAGGCATGTTTATTTTTGTACTAAACTTAATTACTTTATAAGTCTTGCTATGGGGTTATTTGTTCTCTTCTAGGGAATATTCCATTTCCAGTTAGGTCGAGGTGAACCTATGCTGCATACTCGTTTGCGTCCTCATTGCAAGGAATTCTTAGAAAAGATTGCCAAGCTGTATGAATTACATGTTTTTACCTTCGGTAGCAGACTTTATGCACATACAATTGCAGGTGAGTAGCATGCTGCTTGGAATACTTGAGTTATCAGCCTTTAAGATTTGATGTGACTTTGACTTCCTGTTCTTTTCCAAGTCTCTGTCCACCTGTACCTCTAAAGAAGATTCTGTGCAAACTATAATGCCGTTAAAGACCCCAAACTGTAAATTAATAATGCAAATTAAAACATTGCATTGAAAATTTTGTCTAAATATAAAGAATAGAGTTCCATAAGCAGAATGCTTAGCTTTTTTGGATCCCAGTCCATGTAGTAATTTCTCCCTTTTACTTAGATACAGTCCTGCTGTTTATTTTTTAGGAAATGAGCCCACAACTTTTCTTCTCTCTCTTTGCATCTAAAGAATGTCCTTACAGGGTGGATTAGATGAAGTATCTGGGTTTCACCCTATGCCTTCCTCAGGCAGTCTGGAAGCAACACTCCCTTCAGGATAGAAAGTGAGAGGCATAAATCTTTTGTCTCCCTTCTATGGAAGGATCACTGTTAATGTCAATCAGCTGACATGAGAACATAAGAATGCCCATACTGGGTCAGACGAAAGGTCCATCTAGCCCAGTATCCTGTCTTCCGACAGTGGCCAATGCCAGGTGCCCCAGAGGCAATGAATAGAACAGGTAATCGTCAAGTGATCCATCCCCTTTCACCCATTCCCAGCTTCTGGCAAACAGAGGCTAGGGACACCATCCCTGCCCATCCTGGCTAACAGCCATTGATGGACCTATCCTCCATGAGTTTATCTAGTTCTTTTTTGAATCCTGTTATAGTTTTGGCCTTCACAACATCGTCTGGAAAAGAGTTCCATAGGTTGACTATGCGTTGTGTGAAGAAATGCTACTTTTGTTTTTAAACCTGCTACCTATTAATTTGATTTGGTGTTATGTTATAGTTTTTGTGTTATGAGAAGGAGTAAATAACTCTTCCTTATTTATTTTCTCCACCAGTCATGATTTTATAGACTTCTATCATATCTCTTCCCCCCCCCCCCGTCATCTCTTTTCCAAGATGTAAAGTCCCAGTCTTATTAATCTCTGCTCATATGGAGACCGTAAAGAAGTGCTTATATGGTAGTTCTATTTGTGCCCTTCTCTTGGAGAGATTCAGTATTGGCATTTATTAGAGAATAACATTTGTATTTCACAGTGTTTTCATAGCCTTTCCCATCAAGTTACAGATCTTGCCTCTCACAACCTCATTAAAACTTGTTCTCAAATGTTTTAATTTAAAAGGAAAGGGAAATGTACAGTATCGTTTTTCAACAGACATAAATGAAAGTTAATTAATGCTAGACACTTGCATGTTAGGGTAATGTTGAGGACACGACCACAAATATGATTGAACTGTAAACTTGGCTGTTTTCCCCTCCTGAACCTCATGTTTCAGTGTAGTATTTTGTTAATTTCCTTAGATTTTGCTTTTAAAAATACTCTGTTAATATTCTGTTAGGATCATGTCAATGGCAGCTAAGTAATTCATTAGTTTGTGACCCCAGTGGAAGAAATTAAAATACACATTAATCTGTGTCTCAATCTAGTGAATGTTGTCAGTGAGTAAAACTGTACCTATTGCTGTTATCCATATCCTTTTCCTTTCCCTCCTGTTGTATTGTCTTGTGTGTTTGTAGAGTGTCAAGCACAACGGGACTCTGTTTTTTATTAGGGCCTTTGGGCCCTGTCTAGATACCAGTGTTAAATAATGACCTGAGATGATATGCTACAAGAGATAACAAACTACAGAATAGGGGATTTTATAGAGAATTTTGATCCAAGTTAAGTAAGGCATTGAAGATGCAATTTGATGTGCTTAAAGATTGCAAGAGACTCCTGTAACCTGAAACTAATGATTTAGTTAGAGCAGGGGTAGGCAACCTATGGCACGCGTGCCAAAGGTGGCACGCGAGCTGATTTTCAGTGGCACTCACACTGCCTGGCTGCCTGGGCACCTGTCTGGGGGGCTCTGCATTTTAATTTAATTTTAAATGAAGCTTCTTAAACATTTTAAAAACCTTATGTACTTTACATACAACAACAGTTTTAGTTATATGTTATAGACTTATAGAAAGAGACCTTCTAAAAACATTAAAATGTATTACTGGCACGCGCAACCTTAAATTAGAGTGAATAAATGAAGACTTGGCACACCACTTCTGAAAGGTTGCTGTCCCCTGAGTTAGAAGATCAAAGTAACTTTACTTCTGGAGAGCAGGGAAGGCTGTGTTGTCCACTTTTCTTTTTTTTGACAGAACCACAAGACTTGTTCCCCGTTGATTCTATATCATTCATTATTTGGTGACTGGTATACTTGGTGAAGCTCCCTTTAGAGGCCATCAGTGTCATTATAAGATTATAAATTTTGGGGACAGGGGCTGTCTTTATTGCACAGCACAGGACACAATGTTTATATATTAACACATTCCCCTTTTCCTGATGGAGTGTGGTTCTGGTTTGTTCAGGGAATGAGGAAATGGGACTTAAGCTTGGTTCTCTTGCATGATAAACTTGAGCACTTGATGTGATGATATGACGTTCTAGCTTTTGCTAGTTTCTGCTGTAGTATTCTGTGCTGGCAGGAAGAGAAAGTTGAGCTGCCACTGAGTATGTGACAGAGTGATGGCCAAGCTGTAGTAATGTGGAACTAGACATAGTCTGTGCATGTGTTGAACACTTGATGGCGGTATTGTTCAGAGAAATAATTTATAATGAGAAATATTCAGTTAGTGTTTAGCAAGGGGTAGCAGATAGCTGAAAGGGAATACACCTCTACCCCGATATAATGCTGTCCTCGGGAGCCAAAATTTTTTTACCGCGTTATAGGTGAAACCACATTATATCGAACTTGCTTTGATCCGCCGGAGTGCGCAGCCCTGCCCTCCCGGAGCACTGCTTTACCGCGTTATATCCGAATTCGTGTTATATTGGGTCGAGTTATATCGGGGTAGAGATGTATATGACACATGGGGAAATAGAAGATGAAACAAAGGAGTCTTTTATCCATATGGAAAAACTTAAACCACTCTGCCTTGCCAGATTTCACATACACCTTTTGTATGCTTCCCCAGCTCTTCTGCACAGACCTTTGATGGTCCCTTCCTGCATGCTCCTGAGAACTTTTTTCTTATCTTTGTGAGGCCCCTATATCTGAGACCAGAAAACACGATTCCCTGGTACTCCTTTTTTGCCCCGCAAGTGGCTCCAAGTCCTGTACCCTCTTCACTATATGTTTTCCCTTCTATATTTTCTGCTTTTGATATCCTGTGTGTATAAATTTTGCACAAGCTATGATCCCCACACCAGATACGTCCAGTTGCAATAGGGAACATTGGGCTGAGCTCCCACTGAGACTGTCTGCCACTTAAACACTTTTGGGCCGTTCCTGTGGCCACCCCTGCTTGTAAAGAAAAATCATAGAATATTTCTGATTCAGATCGGGTAGAATAGATGGGTGGTATGTTTCCAAGCCCAGTGTATAGGGCCCTACCAAATTCAGTCCATTTTGGTCAATTTCACAGTCATAGGATTTTTAAAATAGTTAATTTCACAGTTTCAGATGTAAATATCTGAAATGTCATGGTGTTACAACCCTGGGGGTCCCAACCCAAAAGAGGTCTGTGGGGGGGGTTGGAAGGCTGTTGTAGGGAGGTCGCAGTATTGCCACCCTTACTTCTGCGCTGCTGCTGACGGTGACGCTGCCTTCAGAGCTGGGCAGCCAGAGAGCAGTGGGCAGCGCAGATGTGAGGGTTGCATGGTATGGGGGAGGGGTATAATTTAGGGAGGGGCAGGGCCAGCCTTACAGGTGGGTGACTGCCCAGGGCCCCATGGTCAGGAGAGTGCTGTGATCTTCCTCCCCACCCCCCCAGTCAGCCCAAGGCCCCTTTAGCCCCCCCCAAGCGCTAGGCCCGGAGCCAGGGAGGGGCAGGGCTTCGGTGCAAGGGTGCCGGAAGCTTTTTAGAAGTGTGCGTGGGGGGGTCACCGGAACTGGAGTGGCCAGAGGCTGTGCCCCCCACTTTTTAACATGGGTGTAGTTTGGGGGGCAGATAGAACCTTTGATTGAAAGTAACATGATTTTTTTTTAAAAGGGAATAATTTCGGTAGTTACCTGCTATAGCTAATTTCATAATATTTATATATAACATATAAATACACAAGTGAATATAAAAATTTAGTGATGCTATGTTATTTAGGCTCATGACATAGCTACTGTGAACCTAGCTACTGTAGAAGTAGCATGGTGATGAATCTAATGAAGGTGCTGCATGTGTTGCAAACCCGATTGATTTCCCAATGAAAATGCCTTTTGAGCAGTTAAAATCCTGTTGCCTGACAGAATTTGAAGAATATGAAATAAACATACTTGGCCAGTGCGTCAAGCCAGAATAAAATATAGCATGACTTGCCTATAAATGTAAGTACTGTATATGGGAGAATTTTAATACAGATAAGTTCACACCTTCAAATGTCTGATGATAAATTTATTTGGCAATGATTTTTGTTACACATGCCAAATATCTTATGGTATTAATGTGATGTGATTAACAAGTGTAAGATTGTGTCTTCAGTTTACTCGATATTGAAACGTGTTCTTCAGCAACTGGAATACACCTGTTTTATCTGTAACTTTCAGCTGAACATACTGAACCATCTCCAAGTTTTAGCGAGGGTGTAGAAGCTTCTGCCAGAGATGACTGGTGCCTGCTGAGGTCGGGGGGACACAATTTAAAGGTTTGGGCTCCTCCAACAGCTTGAGTCAAGCCCACCCTAGGCACACCTCCCTCTTACACTCAGCGGGCCCTCCCTGCAACTCCCAGGTGTTAGTTCCATGTGGAGATGCAGCGGCAAACAGCTGGGAGCTGCAGGGAGGGGCCGCTGCTTTAGCTCCAGGGAGAAAGGCAGCAGTAAAAACAGTGACTCTCCCTGCTGCTCCCAGCTGTTTGCTGCTGCCTCTCCCCACGGTCTGCAGTTCCCAGGTTGCTGGTTCCAGCAACTGCTGTGGCAAGGAGGGGGCCTGGCAGCACCACGTGACTGAGCGGGCCCAGCAAGCCCTGGTAAAAATCTGGGGGGAGGGGGGGGGGCATGTGACCCCATCACCTCTGGCTTCTGCCCAGCGAGGAGGAGGGTCTTGGGGCTTCAGCCCCGTGGGGTGCACTTCTGAGGGCTCGGGGCTTCAATAGGAGTGGGTCTGATGCCCCAGCAGGCGCCTCCCATGGGGCTGAAGCTCCGGCTCTTGAACTTCTGAAGATTGTCAAATGTGGCTCGGAGGGTCAGTGAGTTTGGCCATTCCTGATCTATGGCAAAGTAGGTTGTCTTGAATTAAAGTAGGTCACCAGGGGCTGAGAATCCTTGACTCCCATTGGAGGATCAGGTCAGTAACTCTTGCCAGATTCTATGGTAGATAAGGGAATGGCAGAATTACAGTTGGGGCTTAATTTCTGTGGTAAGCCCCATTTTGGTTTTATTTTGATATCCCCACCAAGTAATGCTACGATTTTTGGCATAGGAATTTTCAGTAAATTTTATAACAGAGGTGCAGGGGGGGGGAAACAATAAGTCACTGAAAGGTCGCCAAGTGTAGTTTTCACTACATCAGCATGCATGAGTATACTTGGAGATGCTGAAAGGTAAGGCCCAGGGAATGGGGTGTGGGGATTGGAAAGTGAGTACATGCCAAAGCAGTGGCACCTGTCCCATGGGGCGGTGTCTGGCTCTGGCTCTCTGCTCTGGGTGCTGAGACCTGGAAATATGTATATTATGGTAGAGGAGGTACCATTTGAACAAAGGCTTTCTTATACTGAAATACTAATGATCTAGTTAAAGTCTCCTATATTGGCCTGTGCTAGATTTTTCAGAGAATGACTACTTCTCTAAAGCAGCCAGCACTAATTATGCTCAAGGATGCAGGGAATAAGTCAAGAGCTTTCCTGCCCAAACCCCTCCCATATAAGGTCAGAGAGGCCCACTTGGGGCACTGGGCCCAGTGGCTTTTTCTCTGAACTGAGCGCAACAATAGCAGGGAGATGCTGCTGCCACCTCCTGACATCATCCTTCGTTTCAACTCTGAAACTTGGCCTGGGGACCTTCTTTATTACTTGCTGTACTGCTGTCGTCCCTCTCCTACCACTGCAATCCTTCAGCTATCCTCCCACACTCTCCCCAGGCGCAGATAGCATTTCTGCTGTCCGCTTGCTTTACTCACTTCCCTCTTACTTCAACAATTCCTTCTCCTCCCCACTTCACCCATGAGTTGTCACTCCTCAAAATACCCTAAAACGAAGTTTTTGTAGTAGAGAGAAAGCAAATATATAAGCAGATACATAACAGACATGTATGCCTACCATCAATCTGATTGTTTTCTTAGTTTGTATCCCTTTCCTGCACCTTGTGTCTCTTTCTGTCTGTTGGACTGTTAAGCTCTTCAGAGCAGGGGTGCATTTTTCCCACACTGTAGCCTAGCACAATATAAATGTTGATAGTCTAATTGTGCAGAAATATAGTATAGTGGTGCAGGTGCTGTAATCATTTGTGATCTTCTGTGATCTGATCTTTATTGTAATCAAGACCATTCATTTTTCCATGACTGAATGGTAAGCCCACCCAAAAGGTGTGCAGATGCTGGAGTTATAGGACTCTAGAAGAACCGAAATAGAGTAGATAGACTCATGCGTTTATACCCAGAGACATCATTAACGTCTTGATTAGGTTTTTGGTGTTTTTCTTTGATGGCATCCTAGTTAAACTTTATGGTTTTCCTTCAGGTTTATACAAAATAATTACATATGTTTTCTCCCCAGGGTAACTTGTGAAAGTGTTTAACTTTTTTCCAGTTTGTGACAAGTACTGGGTTGTAACTGCATACATGCCCTCTTCCTCCTCCTAGAGATATCTGTCCCAGATGGAACATTTCTGTTTACCTTCTGACATCTGATAGACTAGTTGAGCTTTTAAAATGTATTGAGAAGGTCAGATTTAAGATAGCATACTTTTAAAATATTAAATATCATTATGTACCCAGTGCTCTACATTCATTTATCTAAAAAAAATTGAAATGGTTAAGTAGTAAAATTAACTAATTACTAACTTTGAATTATAACTTAGAAACAAATGAGTCCTGTGCTTTTAAGAAGTAGGAGACTAAATTCTTCTCTCTGTAGTTTTATATTATGTCCATCACCACAGTGTCTGAGCGTCTTGGAGTAGAAAAATCAAGTATGGTGATGTAACCGTGGTATTGTCCTCTTTCTCTCATTCCCATGTGCTGGTGGTGGTGGTTGGAATTTTTAAAACTGCTTATTGTTACTTTGTCTTAATTATTTTTAATGGTAAACAATTCCATAGCAGGGGAAGAAATTGAGGGGCTGAAACAACTGGGGGACAGGGTGATGGTAAAGGGGGGGCTGTAATGAGTGCCACTTAAAGAATTTTGGATTTCTAGAGAGAGAGAGAGAGAGAGAGAGAGATGTCATAGATCTATAGAGAATTTTCTAGAAGTATAAAAGCAGGAGAATGAAGAGCCGATTGTCATCTTTGTGTAATGGAACATGTAATTGATTAAAAATTGTATTCAACAAATGGGTGGCTGCTGTAAAAGAATAAGTAGACCTATATAAACTCACTGTTTCTAGTTAGGACTGTGTGTTTCTTCAGTTGTCTACTTTGGTTTCTATAAAAGGCTTTAAATAGTCCATGTTTGGCTGTACTTGTATTTGAAATGAACTTCTTTTGATGTGTGTTAAGATGTGACTTGATGGGTAAATGTATTAATGAATAAAATTCATTTGTGAAGCTCGGTGTTAAATGCTGTTCTGAGATGTGCATACATTGTGGTATGAAAAATATAGAAAATGTATGCTAACTAGTGAAAGGTAGCAATTATAGCCTAACAGGAAATGCTATTTATGGCTTTGTTGAAAGCAAGCAACACCCGCTATTTTTTCTTTCTAATGTATAGCTCGATAAGTAATAACATTGAGTTTTTAAAAAAAAATTCACTTGACATTTTCTGACATACCTCCCAAGAGGAAAAATGTGTGTAGTTCTAATTCTTTTTGTAAAGAGGAAGAAAACCTTTACCAATGAACTACAAGGAACTGTGTGTTTAGTCAGTACCTGCTGGTGGATCAGTTGCTGTTTTTTGTTAATACATGGTCTAGCCACTGGGTGTCTCAGTTGTTCTTTTATGGAAGAAACTCACTTCATAGCCAGTACTGGTGAAAAGTTCTTATTCTTAAAGATTTAATGACAGACATTTTGTTAAAGCAAATTAACCCTATTCCATCAATGAAATATTATGTGCCTCCCATACGCCATTTCTGTGAAATATATAAACAAATTGATATTATACTTTGTTTTTCCATTGACTTGGCAATGTTTTAGAAAAGTAAATTTGAGAGAGAAGCTCCTTAGTAAAGATTATGCCTTTTGGTTACTTAGTTTACTTCGTTCAATTTAACACCAATCTAGAAGGCTTCACTGAAATTTTGTGTGACTAATCCATATTGAGCTGTATTAGGAACTGGTAAAGTCATATGAAAGCTTAAACTTTAAGAAGATAAAGATGTAATGGACCTGACTTTTTTCAAATTGGGCCTTCAATTTGTGGGGACAGTTTTTGCATCTGTAGTGAACTGTCCTCAATTTTCTTTTTACCTGCCATCAGTTGCCAGGAAAAAGCATAAATGAACTAGACTTTTGCCAAAGCCCTGTTAAATAACTGTGTACTTCTGCATCTTCCATCATTATTTGCTGTCAACACTTATGTATGTTCAGGTTTCTTACCACGTGTAATGTGACAATGTAGCAAGTACTTGATTGTGGTTTCACTGACAAATTAGGCAGGAATGTACTAATGAGAATGGAAAGCTTCTGTTTTACTCAGATGATTGGCGAGGAGGAGGAACAGCTGATGGTGTGACAGTTGTACAATAATGCAGTATATGACGATTTACATTCAGTTTGTCAAAATATATTCTTTCTGTGTGTGGCAATGGTTCTCTGTAGTTAATATTTTCAATTCATTATGCCTAGGTACTGCAAGGGTCTCTCTACAGGGGATGATTCTACATGCGTTTGCTGCAATTCTTAAGCATAGTCGGGTGAGTTAAGGTTGAACCTCTGTCCTTAACTCAGAATTTTCTTGCTTTTTATGGGTTTTAAGTTATTCCAATGTCACATTTATATTAATACATATAGGTCCAAATTTTCAAAAGAGATTAGTGATTTTGTTTGAGACTCCTAAAAGGGGCCTGACTTTCAGAAAGTTCTGAGTACACTGAAAATCCATAAGGCCCTTGCAGGGAGCCTCAGATTTGCCCTCCTGACATCAGTAGTCACTTCTCAAAACTTGCGCAATAGACTATAACATGGCCACCTTTTTTGAAATTTGTTTTTGCATAAATAAGTAATCATTGTGTTATCTGCAGCAATAGTGAGACGTTCAAGCTAATCTCAAAGCAGATTATAATCCAATCAGTTCAGCAAAATGGCAAATCCAGAGTAATACATGAAACACCACTTTTTTTCTTTCAGAGCAGTAATGAAACCACAATGTCTGTTTATAAAGAGAGGTTAATTACATTGACAGAGAGGTCAGCTGCATTACCCTGTTTGTATATGGATGAATTTGCCATTTTGCCAAACTAATTGTATTTTATCTTGCCTTTAAATTAGCTAGCATACTGTCTCATATTCCTTCTTAGCAAAGAGCGCAGTCAGCACAGATTTATGTAAATACGTCTAACATTTCAAGAAATCCTGATTTATTCTTAGTACAAGTACAAATGCACTAAAACAATGTTATAGGTCCAATTTAAAACCACAGATGCAAGAATTCAAACTGAAACTGCCTCTTAACTTGCCCATTATGCTTAAGCATTGCAGTACTTTGCCAATTCGCATGAGACTTCTCCGCAGACCCTAGGCACAATGTGCTAAGGACAGGATTTAGTCTTAAAGTGTTATAAATGTAAGTTACCAGAACCTTTATTTAACTGTCAGCTATGCTTACTTCCTTTTACCTTAATTATTCACTGATGCCACAATTTTTGTAACTTCATTATTGCTTCTGTGTTAAAGGAATTGGGATTGGATATTTAAAATAAGAGTCCTACTGAATTAGTGACAGGTATCTAATCTACTGTGTTTACTCTTTACCTGCTATCTAATGAATACTTTTTGGAGTTTAAATATCTCAGTGCATTTTTGATTACACCAGTATCACACAGTTTATTTTAAACTTCTAATTGAAAGGCTGTGTTGCTCCATTTGTACTGCTGTTAATGCACAAAAATGGGCGTAGTGTAGTATGGTGTGATGGACTATGAAAACAGATTATGTAGAATGTTAACAGGGAGAAAATGTTGCTGTGAAGAAATATTAACTTCAAACTCTTCTTTCAAAAGGATTTTTGGACCCTGAAAAGAAACTTTTTTCTCATCGGATATTGTCAAGAGATGAATGTATTGATCCATTTTCTAAAACAGGGAATCTTAGGTATGTATGGGGGTGTGAAACTTCTTAATAAATAATCCAGGAGAGGAAATGAAGGCAGAATGTTGGGAACATAAGTATTAAAGGGAGAAATTGTCTTTATCCCTTCTGTACCCCATAAATCTGTACCTTCACAGAGAGCAATAAATCTGAGAAGTGCTAGCTAATGCTTATAGGCTTCATCTACTTAATACTTCAGTGGGCGTTACAGCCTGTAATGTTCAAGCAAGATAATTTAGAGTCTCCCATTCAGTGATAACCTTTGTTTTCAGATGTTTTATGCCTGCAGATAATTGCAACTCAGGGCAAATCTACACTACAGCGCAACATCAGCACAGCTGCACTGATGCAGCTGCGCTGTTGTAGCGCGTCTGGAGAAGATGCGCTATGCCATCAGCATAATTACTCCACCTTCTTGAGAAGCGTAAGCTATGTCGGCGGATAGCGCCAGTGTGGACAGCGCGAAACTTGCGTCACCTGGGGGGAAGAAGGGGACTTTTTCACACCCCGAGGCGACATAAGTTAGATCAATTTAATCGGTAGTCTAGACGGGCCCTAAACTTTTTCCCTGCGATGATTTGCAAGCAACCCATCCTATTTTATTTCATCTTGTGGTTCATTTCATAATATAATTTGTGCATTTTTATATTGTAGAAATTTAGGCCAAGATTTTCCAGAACAGTAGCCTAAAGCTAGACTCTCAAATCTGTATTTAGGTACTTACGTGGCCTGACTTTGCTGGGTATTCATCACTTTCGAGTTTCATTGATGATCAGCACTTTTGAAAATTACACTTCAGTGCTTAAATTAAGCTCCTTAACCTATATTTTAGGCTCCAATTTTTGACAATCTTGGCCTTTTGTCTGTGTAAAACATAGGATTGCCTGATATTTAATAATATCCATATTGGAGCTGTTATGGGGAGGGGAGGATTCATCACAGCAAATCATACATATTTTTTTCTTATCCTGGGTATATTTTTGGATCTATTCCGAGTATTCTCCTGTCAGGTTTATGACCAGTTTCATAGAATCATAGAATATCAGGGTTGGAAGGGACCTCAGGAGGTCATCTAGTCCAACCCCCTGCTCAAAGCAGGACCAAATCCCAACTAAATCATCCCAGCCAGGGCTTTGTCAAGCCGGGCCTTAAAAACCTCCAAGGAAGGAGACTCCACCACCTCCCTAGGTAACGCATTCCAGTGCGTCACCACCCTCCTAGTGAAATAGTGTTTCCTGATATTCAGCCTAGACCTCCCCCACTGCAACTTGAGAACAGCCGAGCTCCATCCTCTTTGGAACCCCCCCGTCAGGTAGTTGAAAGCAGCTATCAAATCCCCCCTCATTCTTCTCTTCTGGAGACTAAACAATCCCAGTTCCCTCAGCCTCTCCTCATAAGTCATGTGCTCCAGACCCCTAATCATTTTTGTTGCCCTCCGCTGGACTTTCCAATTTTTCCACATCCTTCTCCCAGTTTGGGGCCCAAAACTGGACACAGTACTCCAGATGAGGCCTCACCAATGTCGAATAAAGGGGAACGATCACGTCCCTCGATCTGCTGGCAATGCCCCTACTTATACAGCCCAAAATGCCGTTAGCCTTCTTGGCAACAAGAGCACACTGTTGACTCATATCCAGCTTCTCGTCCACTGTGACCCCTAGGTCCTTTTCTGCAGAACTGCTACCTAGCCATTCGGTCCCTAGTCTGTAGCAGTGCATAGGATTCTTCCGTCCTAAGTGCAGGACTCTGCACTTGTCCTTGTTAAACCTCATCAGGTTTTTTTTGGCCCAATCCTCTAATTTGTCTAGGTCCCTCTGTATCCGATCCCTACCCTCCAGTGTATCTACCACGCCTCCCAGTTTAGTGTCATCTGCAAACTTGCTGAGAGTGCAGTCCACACCATCCTCCAGATCATTAATAAAGATATTAAACAAAACCGGCCCGAGGACCGACCCTTGGGGCACTCTGCTTGAAACCGGCTGCCAACTAGACATGGAGCCATTGATCACTACCCGTTGAGCCCGACGATCTAGCCAGCTTTCTATCCACCTTACAGTCCATTCATCCAGCCCATACTTCTTTAACTTGGTGGCAAGAATACTGTGGGAGACCGTATCAAAAGCTTTGCTAAAGTCAAGGAATAACACATCCACTGCTTTCCCCTCATCCACAGAGCCAGTTATCTCATCATAGAAGGCAATTAGGTTAGTCAGGCACGACTTCCCCTTGGTGAATCCATGCTGACTGTTCCTGATCACTTTCTTCTCCTCTAAGTGTTTCATAATTGATTCCTTGAGGACCTGCTCCATGATAGTTTAAATACTAAGACTTCTTGTTTAGATGTAATCTCTGTGGAATGAGTAAGTGTGACTAAGTTACTATATATGATATTGCTCCTGCCCCTTTATTCCTGAATTATTTTGTATTATTTGGGTAGAAGAACCTAGACTGAAATTCAGTGCAATCCACTATGTATACTCAAATTTAAACTTCGGGAGGGCTCATATTTTTGACCACTGGAACTGAAGGGGATAAATAAATTTAATTGCTAATTTATTTTTTTGAGACTTTTGTGTAACTAACTTGAAAAATTCTTTCTAATTGTTCATAAAACTTTTAAAAACCACAAAAAGATGATTGGTAGAGTAACCAGTAAGAAGAGCTGCAGATTGTATGATAACTGTTACAGGTAAACGAATTGACTCATCCAGAATCCTAATAAATACGTTAATTTTCAGAAATCATTCATGTTTAATGTTCATGCCCATTTGACGCACACAACTAACCAGAATGTCAACCCAGAGTGTTTTAAATAGTAATCTTAACAGACAATAAAAACAAGCAACTTTTTTTTTTTTTTTTTTTAGAAATCTCTTCCCATGTGGTGACTCCATGGTTTGCATTATTGATGACCGAGAGGATGTTTGGAAGTTTGCACCCAATTTGATAACTGTAAAGAAATATGTATATTTTCAGGGTATAGGCGATATTAATGCACCACCTGGATCAAGGGAAGCTCAAATGAAAAAGAAGGGTAAGTCCATTTTATTTACTTTTGGAGCAGCAGTTGACTAGCAAACCAAAACCATGCTAACAAAGTGTTGTCCAAAACAAAAAACTAATAGTGGGGTTTCAGTGTCTACCAAACGCATTTGACAGAATTTTATTTTCAGCAATCTTAAGAGGGTACTGTAAACAGTGGAAAAGCAGATGCTACAGCAGTGGTTTTCACCTGAGAAAATTAAGTCTGAAAAGGTGATGACTGGGAAGGCCAATATATCCAGGATTTATTGAAACTCGTAGAAGTAGCTGGAAAGGAACTTACTTTATTCGTAGTTGGGTATTTTAGAGAGAAGCTTTCATTTCAGGATAGTTAGTATTTTTCTGTACATATTTAGTTCCTGTTGAGCCTGTTTACCATTCTTTTGCCGTTGTTACCATCTAGAAATGAATTCAGTTCTGTTATTTTACTCTAGTAATGTTTCATGTGGTAAAAAGTATAAGAATGGAACGAATAGCCTGACCGTGTACTTCTCAAAATATAGTATGAGATCAGCATGCTGTAGTGGCAATAGTGGTGACCAAGGGGCAGTCAAGTCACATGTATACCTTTTTTACGAACAAGATGTGGTCATCTCTGCTAAGAATGGCCTTGGCTATTCCTGCCAAGAATATTAACTGCATTTGTCTGCTGCTTGTCAGCTACCCCAAAAAAAACCTGTCTAAAAGCTATTTACAGAGTAATCCTTTTCCTGCATATGAAGCGCACTGCTCTCGTTTGTTGCATATCACTAGTGCCTTCATAAAGGGTTTGATCAACATATTTTGATGGCAGTAAAATATATTTTTCAATTTCTAAAGCATTTTCTTGGTTTTGTATTCAATCAGTTCTGAAAACAGACGGTAGAAAAAATATGAGCAGAACTTCATAAAGAGGATGATCTTATGGCTAATACTCTGGAAATATGCTTTTTTCCTCTGTGACCTTTGGCAGGTCATGTTTTTTTAATGCTTCAGTTGCCCATCTAAAGGGGAATGATACTTCCTTACATAATAAGATAAAGGCATTATTATTTGTGAGGCAAACAAATAATATGATGATGAGGGCAACATAAACTGGGATTTTCAAGAGGTTTAAGGGAGTTAGGCACTCCGCTCCTATTAAGTTTCAATAGGAGTTGAGTACCTATAAATCTCTTATGCCCTTTGAAAATCCCAACTGAGTATTCTGATGCATAGATATGTTTAGCTGTAGATTGAACTTATTTAATTTATGGAGGGAGAGGAAGGATGTTGAGTTTCTGAAAGCATAATTGAAAGCTCATCTACTTGGAAGGATAAAACAGGGAAACTTCATCTTACTTTTTCTGTGTGTTTGTTCAGTAAATCATTCTTCAAAAACAACTGAATCATCTGATCCCGCAGTGGTAACAGCAAAAGATTCTGAAGAAGCAAAGAATGTTACGTGTGTGGAAGAACAAAGTAATGGTCTTAGGAAATCTACAAAAGAGATGTGTACTACAAATGGTAGTAACTTTATGAGCAGCGAGACTTCTAACTTGGGGTTGAATTCCAATGATAAATTAAATGTTAGAGACTCCTTAAGTGGTACCATTGATCACAAAACAAATGCAGCCATCATTAATGATTCAACAAGTGTTAAGGAGTCTCAGATTTCTTCAGAACAAGATGATAGGACAGTTACAGAGAAGCAGCAGACCCAAGACAAGGCAACAAATAACTTGGACTTTGAACTGTCTAGTGACAGTGAAAGTGACAGTGGATTAGATGCTAGGAAGTCGTCGTCCTCTTCTGCCTCAGATAGTGAAAATGAGGGGAAGAGAAGCTGGAAAAAATCAAAGCAGCCTGTACCAGATGAAAATTTGCAGCAAGAATGTTGCACTGACGTGAGTGGGGGAAAGGATGGTCAAGTGAACCATTCTGGGGAGGCGACAGCTCCACCTAGCATATATCCTCATGGCAAGACAGTTGATCTTGAAATGCAAGAAGAAAGTGAACAGGACAGCCTTTGTGATCTGGGAAATGGGTGTGCAGACAAGAAAGAAGCGGAAACAGAGTCCCAGAATAGTGAGCAGTCTGGGATTACAATGGGTGAGTCTTTAGATCAGAGCATGGAAGAAGAGGAAGAAGAAGAAGACACGGATGAAGATGACCATTTAATATACCTTGAAGAGATCCTCGTTCGGGTGCACACTGATTATTATACCAAGTATGATAAATACCTGAAAAAGGAGATCAATGAAATTCCAGACATAAGAAAAATAGTACCAGAATTGAAAAGCAAGGTATTGGCAGATGTTACCATAATATTTAGTGGACTCTATCCAACAAATTTCCCCATAGAAAGAACCCGAGAGCATTATCATGCTACAGCACTTGGAGCTAAAATTATAAAGAACCTAGTACTGAATGCTGATGATCCCAACAAGGCAACCCATCTGATTGCAGCAAGGGGAGGTAAGTAGGTGAAATTTATCAGTCTTCTGTTAATGAAAATATTGTTTTAACTCATGATTTTAGTTACACAAAAAGTTGGCTGAAGACTTGAAAAGGTTAAATATGGGTTTTGATATACTTGCCATCTTTAATGTTGATTTAAATTATGGGGGGAAATAGCTTAAAGATTTACTGCAAATCATTTTTAAAAGGTCTTGTATCCTTTTTGCTTCCTTAGGATTAAGAATTTTTTAAAATAGTTTTTCTTTTAAAAATACCAAATGTCAAATCTGGTCTTTCCTGGTCTTGAGTGTGTCAGATGAGAAGTGTATTGCTAGCTTTTACCCTTTGATGGAAGGGGGGGAGGTGCTGATTATTCAATGAAGATGTTGTTCTAAAATTAGTCAGGTATTTTTTAAACAGGTGTAACTGAAAAGAAACAAATGATAAGCAGTCTTGACTTAAAGGTCTCCTCTCAGTTGCTCAACTTCCATTCTGTTTCTTATGATATTGTCATTTCACTTCATTGTCTTCCAGGCTAGACAGGACCTGAATTCCCAATGTGATTAAAAAACAACAACAAGCCTTTAAAAAAATAAAACTAAAAACACCGTTTAAGTCCTCTTTATACACCATGAAGAAGCAAACAAAAAACATGAGTCCAGTTTTTTCAGTCACCTTTGATTTATTTTCCTAGCCTGCCTTCTTTCTTACAAGATTAGAATATATGCAAAAATAAACTTTAATTTCATGTCAAAGGATTACAGTATAAAAACATCATAATATATTTTTATTAGCGTGGTGAAGCTTTTTTCACCCAAATCTATAACTTCAATGCAAGCTCATAATATCATTTCCACTTTAGTAGTCCAACCAATTCAGTCTTCCTCTTTTTCTTGAAAAAGAAATATGATGAATATGAAAAAATATTAAGTTCTGCACTGAACATTGAAAACAATGGTGATTTCTAGGTTCCCAAACTGATTTTTGGCACATCATGGCAAAAAACATTTTTGATGAACTTGGTTTCAGTGGTTTAAAAACTGTTTGGCTAGATCAGGGATTGGCAACCTTTGGCACGCGACCCACTAGGGTAAGCCCCCTGGCGGGCCAGGCCGGTTTGTTTACCTGCTGCGTCAGTAGGTTCAGCCGATCGCGCCTCCCACTGGCCACGGTTCGCCGCTCCAGGCCAATGGGGACTGCGGGAACCAGCGTGGGCCAAGGGATGTGCTGGCCGCTGCTTCCCGCAGCCCCCGTTGGCCTGGAGCAGCGAATCGCGGCCAGTGGGAGCCGCGATCGGCCGAACCTGTAGATGCGGCAGGTAAGCAAACCGGCTTGGCCCGCCAGGGGGCTTACCCTGCCAGGCTGCGTGCCAAAGGTTGCCGATCCCTGGGCTAGATGAATGGTGACTAAGGCCCTGTCTTCGCGGCCAGAAAAAGGGGTGTTTTATTACAATGGAGTAATTAGCTTGGATTAACGATCTCTTTGTAAAATCCTAGTGGAGACATGGCACAGGTAGCTTATACTGTGACATAGCTAGGTAAAATATCAATGGGCAGGGTGTGTGTGTACTGTTGATCTTGGCTAGCTACCTTGTGGTAAAAGCTACTTGTGCCTCACCTTTTTACAATGAGATGCATAACCCGCGATAGTTATCACACTTTAATACACACCTTTCTTGGCTGTGAAGACGTAGCCAAAGTGTCCAGATTGGGAACAGTTTTAGATTGACTGGGAGTTGGGGACTTCCAACGCTTGCAGGTGTGCTAGTTGGGACTATGCATTCATATAATTCTCATTTTGTGAATGTGTTTGGTGCACGCTTCTGAAAACTTGGGTCACAGTATTTCATGATCCCTCGGGCTCTGCTGCAGTTGCTATTGAGCAGATCTTACTCTGAGAATTGCGCTGATGTCAATGCAGCTCCATCAGATGAGAATTAAGCACAAAATGTGAGTCACATTCCATTGGAAATGTAAAGGGCTTGATAGTATTTTAGTCATAAAAATCACTAAATTCATCTCTTATGTGTTTCTTCAGGGTTTTCCATTCCAAATTACAAAATGTCTCATTTCAAAGGGGCTTTGCCTCTTATGGCCACTAACCTGTTTGGTTTTTTTGCTTAAAAGCAATAATCTTGAATTTATGACCAAAATATTTCCATGGCAGTTTGGCTCAAGATAATTTCACACTTGCATTTGCAGCATGATTAAGAAGCTGGAGCAAGGGGAGAATAATGCTTGAATGTTTGATTAAATAAGTATTGAGGAAAGAATACAGGAAGCTAGCATAATAATTTGATTTTTGTTTATGTTCTGGTTGTCTCTTCCCTGGTGTGCAAAGTAAAACCTCAGTGCACTATTTTAGGAAGACCTAGTTTTGAAAAGCTATATAAGTGTCATAATATACATATTCTACCCTGTTTGCCTTGCTGTCCCATAAGAGGAAGGGGAACTGACGGTCGTTTTCTGGAAAAAGTCCTTGTGTATCTAATTTGTAGACCTAGGTATAAAAAACTTGTTCTACGGGGCTGTTGTGCATATCCAAAAAATATTTATAATAAATTTAAATTGGTATTCTATTATTGTTTAACAGTGTGATTAAAACTGCAATTAATTGCGACTATTTTTTAATCTCGTGATTAATTGCGATTTTTAAAAAATCATTTGACAACCTTAATTTTAAATGAAAACTTCAAGTCTGCAGAAATAAATGGCTTGTGTCCCCACACTCACCAAGAAGAGCTTCCCTTCTCCACAAGTGAATGGATATTTTTAATCTCTTCTGATTTTGATAGGAGGATCTAGATCCCCAGGCTCTCACTCAATAACATAATTTAAAAAGCAAAAAAAAAACCCAAACTAGCTAAAGTTATTTTGACTATGTTGGTGGTTTCCATTATTTTGCTCTCAATATTTCACTTACACGAAGAGTAAACATGTGGTATTGCTTACAAATTAGTCCTGCAAATTCTGTGTTTTATGTGGCCTTTTTTGCATGCCTTTGGTGACTTGCAAGCTTGTAAGTAAAAACATAAGGATGGCCCCACTGGGTCAGACCAATGATCCATCTAGCTTAGAATCCTTTGACCCCCCTCCAAGAACTCTAATAGATTAGTGAGGCATAATTTCCCGTTACAAAAGCTATATTGACTCTTCCCCAAAATATTGTGTTCATCTATCTGTCTAATAATTCTATTCTTTACTGTACTTTCATCCAATTTGCCTGGTACTGAAGTTAGACTTAACGGTATGTAATTCCCAGAATCACCTCTGGAGCCTTTTTTAAAAATTGCATTACATTAGCTATCCTCCAGTCATGTGGTACAGAGGCTGATCTAGGCATTTGGTTACGTACCACAGTTAGCAGTTCTGCAATTTCATATTTGAGTTCCTTCAGAACTTTTGCGTGAATATCATCTGGTCCTGGTGACTTCTTATTGTTTAATTTATCAATTTGTTCCAAAACCTACTGCTACTGATACCTCAAACTCAGTTCCTCAGATTTGTCATCTAAAATGAATGCTCTGCAGTGAAAACCAATGTAACAAATTCATTTAGCTTCTCTACAATGGCCTTATCTTCTTTTGGTGCTCCTGTTGCACTGTGATCATTTAGTGGTCCCACTGATTTTGACAGGCTTCCTGCAGCTGAGATACTTAAAAAATTTGTTTTTGTTTTGTCTTTTTTCGTTCTTTTACTCTGCACTTTACCCATGGTGGCATTTTGGCCCTCTGACTGTTATTTTGGTTTTGTTTTATTTTAAGATATACGTTTAGTTTGAATCGCTGTCATGGTGCTTTTAAATAGTTTCCATGCAGCTTGCAGACATTTCACCCTTATGACTGTTCCTTTTAATTTCCATTAACTAGCTTCTTCATTTTTGTTTAGTTCTGCTTTTTGAAGTTCAGTACTATTGTGATGGGTTTCTTTGGTATTTTCCCTCCTATGAGGATGTTAAATATAATTAGATTATGGTTGCTATTACCAAACGTTTCAGCTATATGCACTTCTTGAACCTGATCCTATTCGCCATTTAGGACTAAATCAAGAATTGCCTCTCCCCTTATGGGTTCCAGGACTAGCTGCTCCAAGAAGCAGTCATTAATGGCGTCTAGAAATTTTATCTCTGCATCCCATCCAGAGGTGACATGTCAATATGGGGATAGTTGAAATCCCCCATTACTTTTGGGTTTTCTGTTTTTGTAGCATCTAATATCACTGTGTGTTTCATAGTCACTGTCACCATTGTGGTCAGGTGGTTGGTAGTATATTCCTACTGCTAGACTCTTATTATTCAAGCATGGAATTTCTGTGATGCAGTTGAATTCATTAAAGATTTTTCCTATATATGACTCTATTCTTTCTTTCACACATAGTGCCACTCCCCCACCAGTGTGACCTACTGTGTCATTACTTTGTATTTTGTACCTGGTCTTACCCTGTCCCATTGATTATTATCATTCCACCAAGTTTCTGTGATGCCTATTATATCAATATCCTCATTTATTACCAGGCACTCAGGTTTACCTATCTTACTATTTAGACTTCTAGCATGTGTATGCAAGCACTTATAAAATTTGTCAATATTTAGTTGTCTGCCTTCATGTGATGTAATTTAAAGTATCCAATTTAACTCTGTACTTCCCTAAGTACTGTCACTTTTTAAAAAAATACATTTTTGTCCCAGCTAGTTCCACAATCATAAACACTCCAATTTTGCTCGAACAAAAAAATACGTTCTACCTTTTGGTAATAAGCACTTTTATAGAATCTGTTTTAGTTGTATAAATAATGTCTCTGCTTTGTAGAATGCTGAGCCTTAGGCATGAATGCCCTTTCTAATCTAGTCTGTAGTCACAAATCTCTCCTTCAGAACTCTCTTTAACACTTTCCTCTGCTGTGATGCCTATAAATCATTCAGCCAATGCCATGGCTTGGTTGAGTGGGAGTCAGGGGAGGGAATCAGCTGATTTCTTCTGTATGTGGGGAGGGATGTTTGAGCCACTGAGTTGTGTAATAGCTAATATACCTACAAAATCTTTTAATCAATTTCCTTCTCTTCCCTCTCAGTTCCCTATTGTTTGTTACAGTTAATCTAATCTGAAATAAGATACACTATCTGGCAAGGAATAATATCCTCCTGTGTGTACATACAGCACTGTGTCCAGTGAGGCCTTGAATCTGTTTGGGGTATTTGGTCACTATCAAAATGCAAATGACAAAGTTAGATTTTTATTTCTTGTTTTCTTGTGTATAAAATAAACTTTACATGTAGTAGAGCCAAGAAAATATTTCTAAACTCTCTACAAAATTGTTGCAAAAAATATGCATTAGTTTCCAGTTCTGGTTGTTTTTGAAAGCAGTTGTACAGATAACTTCTGGACATATTTACTTTGTTTCTAAGGGTATGTCTACACTACCTGCCGGATCGGCGGGTAGTGATCGATGTATTGGGGATTGATTTATCGCCTCTAGTGTAGACGCAATAAATCGATCCCCGATTGCTCTGCTGTCAACTCTGGAACTCCTCCACGGCGAGAGGCGGAAGCGGAGTCAACGGGGGAGCGGTGGCTGTTGATCCCGCGCCATGAGGATTCTAAGTCGATCTAAGATGCGTCAACTTCTGCTACGCTATTCTCGTAGCTGAAGCTGCGTATCTTAGATTGATTTCCCCCCCCCCGTGGTGTAGTTTTAACGCTTTTTGTTCGAAAATATCAGTATTATTCCAGGCAAGCTGGAGAGTAAGGCACATAAGGGGTTCTCAAACTTCATTGCATTGTGACCCCATTCTGACAGCAAAAATTTCTACATGGCCACAGGAGGGGGGACAGAAACCTGTCCCTGCCTGAGCCCCACTGCTCCGGGCAGGGGGGCCAAAGCTGAAGCCCAAGGGTTTCAGCCCCAGGCTGGGGGCCTGTAGCCTGAGCTCTGGGTGGTGGGGCTTGGGCTTCAGCCTTTGGTCCCAGCAAGTCTAAGCCAACCCCTCTGACCCCATTAAAATGGGGTCTCAAACCACTTGGGGGTCCCGACCCACAGTTTGAGACAGTGAAACGTTTTGGGTGTTTCCTTTTTTTGTTGTTGTTTCTGGAATGTATAATTTCACTATTAACATGATTTTATTAGGAGTGTATGGTACCTTTCTACCAAAATTAAAAAACAAAAACCCCTGAGACTAAATAAGAAAATTTGCAAAACTGTTTGTATCGCAGATGTCTTTAATGACTGCACATCCTTTAGTGAATCATCCACTACTGTTCTCTATATATAAATATTAGATTTAACTTTAGGTTTTAATTATATTAATATGCTATATCATAGTATGTGAACTGAGTGTATTAACGATTTGAAAACTAATTAACAATACTGTTGTGAACACTATTGTAATACAAATGAGCCTTCACTGTGTGGAGCATTAAGTAATAGAGAGAGTAGCTCATCTTTACAACCCAATGATCAGGAATGTAGTCCTGCATAACCGTTTAGCAAATTTCCATTGCAGTAGTGGGAAAGGGTTCTTACATTAAGGTAACACCATTGTATCTTTTCCTACACCTACTGCAGAACAGTTGAGTCATACAACTTGGATGTGGCTGTGGAGTAAATTTTTCTCTCCTATGTATAGATAGTAGTGACTGTGCTATATCTTGTCCTTTGGAGTAGAAATTCTGAACTGCTGACCTAAGATTTCTAGGTGGGAATCGTGCCCTTACAACATAGTTGGACACATGATTACTCAGCTGCCTACATGCCTTTCGTGCTCATTCTGTTGTGGCTGCTTACGAGCTGGTATGTGAATTTCACTAGTGAATCTGTGTTATATGTTATGGGTAACCTGTAGAATTTTTGCAGCTCTAGCTTTTCGTCAGGCAGTCCCGCCCCTTTAACACGGTTTCCACATGGATACTATATGTCTTTGTCTAACAACAGCTGTACCAAAAGACCACCTAAAGACATGTGCCTGTAGTAGGATTTGTAAGTAATTATGGCTGGCAATTAGTTTGCAATACAATCCTGGCTCCTTACACGGAATATGTGAAGTGACATAACAAGTAATATGCTTGGAGGCATTTTGTGACATGAAGTCCATGACCATAAACAGCAACAAGGTCTCCAAGGGCACTGGAGTGAAGTCAGAGTCTAAAACATAAATTGTGCACTTTGTTAGCGTAGTCGATAAGCAGATGAAGATGTAAAATGCTAGCTGGATCTTTGTTTGGTGTCTAGCATTTTCTTGAGACTGAGGCACAATGGGAATTTTATACATCCTTAGATTGTAAACCCTTTGGGGCAGGCACAGCCTCTACCTCTGTCTCCACAAATCTATCAAAACAGAACTTTGATCCAGATCAGGGCATGTGGGTGCAAAATAATATAAGTATCCACACTTACACACAGGGACTTCGTTGTGTTTCTTTGATGTCTCCTTATTTTAATCTGAGATAGGTGAGACAGCACCTTGTTGTTTGCCACATAATGGCAGAGCATTATGAGGTTGCAAAGGCTACAAAGGGATGGTAACATGTAAACTTACTGAGAATTTATAAAGGAGAGAATCATGACATGTTTGTTCTAGTTCTGTAAAACCTTGTTTTTTACAAAACATAACTAAGCTAAGTGCCCCTTTAATAGTCCAGCTATCAATTTCATATCTACTTAATTCACTTAGGGCAAAATAATTCATTTTATTCAGTCTTTTCTTAAGATACCATTGTTGTATAAAAGCTTCAGGATCTGGCTTTTAAAGAATGTAGGCATGTTTACCTATATATCACTAGCCCCTGCTTTCTGAAGAGGGGAAATACCCTGTTCCCAGAGCTAAGTGAGTATGAGGCAACTGGTAGGGCAGCTAAACATTTTAAATAGTATTGAAGTTTAGAGTAAATTTGTCCATAAAAATAAAGTTTAAAATCTTATTAGTCATTCAAGCCACTGCAGTATTTAGACTATTTTGTATTTTAGATGTGCCAAAATAATCTCGTCAAAATATTTGACCAGAGGACTAGAACAATAAAATGTGTATAACCCGAAGATCACAATAAAAATATTATTGCATTGTTGCTTTTATTATTTATCAGTTACAAATTGGGTAGGTTGTGTGTGCAATAGTTCTCTTTGCCTCTTTTAAACTGAAAATGACCAACAATAGGAGTGCAACTGTTGTTTCCTTGCTTCTGTTGCTAAGACATCAAACAGCTCTGAGAAGGACGTTGTTTTCTACGTATTATGTCCCATCCTTTTCTTTACAAAAGGTAGTGAATAGCCTGGATTCATTTTTTTTATCCCTAAATTGACATTGGTCTAAAAAATTTCTTTTGCAGTTTGTGATTGGTATTCTTTTAAAACAGAATGCAAAGTAAAGTTCTAGGCGTGATCATGAAGCTGTCTTTGTGAGATGGAAAGGTTTCATGAGTGCAGAGAAACAAGTTTGTTTCTTTAGCAGCAGACACAAATGATGTTTATAAGCCCAGAACTGTTCTGTTTCCTAGGAACAGACTGTATTAAAATAATAAAGGCAATTTTATTAAGACTACTACAAGCTTTATCTCCTTTATTACTGCAACATATAATTTAAAAATAAAAATATAAATGCAGTTCTGTTCCTCTGAAACCAATATGACGTTCTGTGCGGTTTTTTCATCGTAACATATAAACTGTCCTCTCCATCTAGCTGCTTTTCTTCCACTTTATCTCTTGAAGGGATAGATTCAAGTCAGTTTGAAGCCTAACAGTTACTTGGTGGGGGACAGGGGAGCGGGGGAGAGAGGGTAATCTGCAAAGGAAATAAATCTATAATTGAGAGTACCAGTAGTACTGCTTTACTGCGTTATATCTGAATTCGTGTTATATCGGGTCGCATTATATTGGGGTAGAGGTGTATCTCCAAAATAGTACAACTAGTCTCCTGACTTATACCTAGTACAAGAGACTGCATCATCCCAACCCTCAAACTTTTTGCTAACCTCTTGTTTTTAATCAAGATAAAGAACTGTTTCCTTTTCTTCATCAAAAACTTATTTCTCTTTTTTTTTTTTCTTAGACCTAATTTCTTCCTGTTTGCTCGCTTAATTCCAGCTCCCTTAAAATATACATTTTCTTCCCTTTTTCTTTTAGTAGGTTGGAGAGCTCCTCTCACTTTTTACTTGTGGGGCTTGCTGATCATGATAGTTCTCTGGAGAGATCTGTAGCAATCTAGCTGGCTTTTTGCTCTTTCCAGTGACTCTCATATCGGTTTTAGTCTACACTGCATTATAAATCAAGGCCTTTGGCCATAATGATTCTTTCTCTCTTTCTTTTTCTTTCTCTCTTTCTTTTTCTTTCTTTCTTTCCCAGGGTGCATGTTGGCAACTTGCTTGCCTGCCCTGAGTAATTTTATATTCAGTACTCCCATTTGACACTAAAGAATCCATGATTTCTGCTTTAGTGTAGGCGTTAGCTCCTGCCACACTCATGGCAAATCAAAGAGGGTGGCCATGTGCTTGACAGTTAGTGTGGTATAACTGCTTGGTATAACAGAACACTGCATACATGAATGTAACGTGAAATATGCTTAGGTTTTTAGGGGTACTGAACAGGCCACTCTTTGGCCACTCCTGCTTTAGACTGTGATATCTTTTGATACAAGGCTGTGTTTTTGGAAATGTGTAACTTTTTTGTTCCTTTTATCTTTTTGACTGTTTACTCAGTGTAGAAATGCTCAAGTGTTAAGAATTGATTGGTTCCACTTCCCATTTGAATGAGTTTTAGCGGAACACTGGCTGTGTCTGCACTAAGGAATTTCACAACATTTTCACCGCTAATAAGCTTCTTGTAAAATACCTTAGTGCAGCCAAGGCTTAAGACTTGTTTAAACATGACCTGTAATGTCTTTGAGCCAGCTGATAACTTTCAAAATAGGCCACAGAATATCCTATTTAAAAACATAAGCCTCTTCTTTTCTATTCAGAACACTGTAATGTTGTGTTTGACTTAATAATAGGCACAGAAAAAGTACGGCAAGCTCTGGACTGTAAACATCTCCATGTTGTAAACCCTGACTGGCTGTGGAGCTGCTTGGAGCGTTGGGACAAGGTAGAGGAGCAGCTCTTTCCCTTAAAAGATGACTACATCAAAACACAAAGGTAAAATTTGTATGCAAAAAAAAAAATGGACCAAAGATAGGTTGATCATGTTATTAGTCTGGTTTTATTCTCATTTCTATCTAAAGAGTTGATTCATAAGGTGTCATGAACCCAGAATTGTATGAGAGATGTAGGGTTTGTATGAAAATTCCATACCATATTTCAGCCAATTTTTTGTCCTATTTGCATGCAGGACTATCACTGGGAGGCAGTTGATCCAAGCTTTGGAGTTCAGGGAAGTCCCTAGGACTAGTAGTACCACAAGCGGGGACTTTAATTAAGAAGCAGCAACAGATCTGACCAGTGGTGCTGCATTCTAGTGCTGTGGAGGGCCCGTAGGGACCAGGAATGGAGGTGTACCATAACATAATCATGCAGTCTCCCATCCTGCGATCACGCAGATTCACGGAGTATGAGAAGCCTGACCAGCTAACCATTTTACTCTTGGTAACCAAGAGAAGGAAAGAGAGAAACCCAGGACAAAAATAGAATGTAAGAAGAAAAAATGGGGGGAGAGGTTGGAAGAGAAAAGGGGAAGATAAATATGAGAGCAGAGGGGGGGGAAACTGATGGGAGAACAAAATGGGTGAAATGAAGGAAGGATGGTAAGAAAGGAAAGAGACAAAAACAATGGAGTGAGGTGAACAGCAAAATAGGAAGAGGATAAACCTCGGATGGGAGAGGGGAAGCAGAAGAAAGGTTAAAGAAAAATACCAAAGGGGGAAGAGGCCACTATAGATGATGAGCCCTCTTGAAGGAGGTGATGTGACTGAAAGAGCTGATGGCAAGGGGCTTCCAACGGAGATTCTGCTTTTGCTTTTTGTCCTAGACCTTGTAAGTCCTGGCTGTGTTCTTGTTTGCACCACATCAGTTGATCTTATCAGTCTTGCAAACTGATCAGAGGAGCGTGACCTTTTTATAGGAGATGGCTTTGGAAAATTCACAGTGCTGCGAAAAGTGATATTGGTGATTTAATGAATGACATCAGGCTAGGGATTGCTTACTGCCATCCTTTGGTGAAGACTTAACTGAAGTCATGTGCATGGATTAACATTTGTACCATAAATAGGGTTTGTGGGTGCCCAATATGTCTAAAAATGAGGTAGTTTTTAAATTAGAAACCTAAACAGGCAACTAGGAGCCTTGAAAATTTTGTCCAAAGTAAATGGATTGTAACTTCACTAGTTTTTAAAATGTGCCATGAGATCTTACACACCCAAATATTCAATACCTTAGTTATTCTTTCACCACAGGATGGTGCCTCCAGACAGAAAGTAATCCTTAGCAGAATGTCGTTCAGTGAATTGCCAACATCACCTCCTCTAAGACCAAAAGGTTGGCTTTCCTGCTTACTTAAAATTCACGCTGCAGTTTCAATGAGCTGCAGTGATGGTCTTCTCTTTCATATACTGAACACATTCATTTAAAATAAAATGTTGCTCTGGCATCGTATATTTTTTTCATATTCTTACTAGGGAGACTTTTAAAATACGAACTAAGACTTGAATTCCTAATGTGTAGCAGCATGTGCATTTTTTCTGAAGTCAAATCCTCTGCTGTCAGAGTTGTTTGTGGCAATGATTGCTGTCCTAGAGGGCTTGCAACTTCAGGTGCCGAATAAATTACAAAAGCAGATAAACTCTTAAGAGATCCTATTTGCATATAAAATGAATTTACTAAGAACATTGGAGAGAAATGGATAATTTTATCTATGAAGTATCTGATCTTAAATCTCAGTGTTGTGGCAGAACTTTAAAAGGCTGGCATGTATAAATATATGAGATTAACTTACTTTTGCTGAATACCCTTCTTAAGATAGGTTTGCCTCCTCCTTACATCACTATATGATGCATAGCTAGTTCTTCTATCCTTGTTATTGTGTGTGTATATGTGTTTCCACATGGTATTAATCTAAGTGACTGACATATTTGATGGCATTATTAATGGCTTTTTTTTCTAAAGTAGCCATATATGTGGCTTAGTGCAATAGTAAATTAATTTGGTGTGTTGTAACTTTCTTTGAGGCAGAAGTTGATGTACTATTTTTTTTGTTTTGCTTTAAGAGCAATATTGAATAGCAAATATTTATCGTATCCTACAAATCATTGTACAAATGAACGTGTGTGTGCACTCACACATTTTATCTGGTTTGTATTAGTATCTACAAATTACTGTGGTAGACAAATATTATGTATTAGTTTTAATGCTATAGAGGAAATTGTGTTTTAAGATTTCAGAAACTAAATTTTGAGAAATGTTTTAAGATAGCTGTTTTAGAATATTTTCATTTTTGTTAATAAATATGACATTAAGTCTGTTCTCTCCTTATGCATACATTATTCCTATTAAGTTCTGTGGAATTTTCATATGTGTACTGAGAACATACTCCCTAAAAAAATTATTTTCTGTGTTAGAAAAAAGGCAGATCCATTTTGCCCTGTAATAATCTGTTTGACTGCTCTAATGCTCTGTTTTGTCAGAGCCCAGTGTGTCCTTTCTCTGAAAGGGAAATCCTAATGCTTCCACTTCCAGTTACAAATAATTAATTAATGTAAATTTCTGATGTAACTTTTTAAAAATTACATTCAACAGAGAGAACAGTCCTGCCACATTTCCTGATACACACAGCGCGTTCCAGACTGCTCTGTTTCACCCGACGCCCATCCATCCAAAGTTTCAGCCGGGTCCTGAAGTTCGGCTTTATGATTCCAACACTGGAAAGCTAATCAGGAAGGGCTCTCAGTCTTCTGTCCAGTCTCTGTATATCCAGTCTCCAGCTCCTCCCCTCACTTTACCGGTCCACGGGGAGCACTCATCCTTCAGGTACATGAAAGTGTAGCTAAGGATCACTTAAGTTTATTTTCAAATCAAATTTTTCTAAGATCACAATTTTTTTTGTTACTTGATAACATTTAATTCAGTTGGCTTAGTTAGCTTACCTCTTCAAAAATAAAAATGATTTGAACTCTTGCAATATCTTACTAAAGGAAATGAACAGAAATAGGTGAACAGCTGTAGTGTTACAAATAAGTTTAATTCCTTAACTGTATTTGTAGAAACCTCAAAAAGAATATACTGTTTTTGTATTTTATATGCTGTAGAATTTATTAGGCTAATTTATATCCCAAAACAAGTGTGTTTTGCATGTGAATTTCAGTTCTAAGTTTTATTCATTACTTTGGATTTGTTTGGCTATCAAATAAAATATACAGCTGGCTGCATTAACAGTTTTTTGTTCGAGAGCTTTTCCTCTTTGCTTACCTCATACACGTACTTTCAGATGGGAGATTATTCTGGAATCCTATTTTGAAGTTATCTTTGTTTTTAAAGGGTTAACTGACCAGTGTTACAGTGAGTTTCTACTAGTCTATCTGCACTAAAAACATTAACTCACCTTTGAATTAAGATACTAAAATAAAAGGGGAGAAAGGCTGGCTTTGTGATATAAGGAATAGAACTAGCAACTAAGATCTGGGAACCCTGCCACAGACTTTGTGATCTTGGTCAGGTCATTTAAGCCAATATTTTCAGAAGTGGGAGTCTTAGTTTGGCTCCAGAGTATGGATTTTAGGTATTTAAATTAGTCACCTAATTTTCAACCGTTCTGAGCACTCAGCAGCTCCTGTTGACCGAATTTAGACACCCTCTCTGTTCCTCAGTTTCTCTATCTATAAAATGTAGCTAACAATTACTCGGCAGAGTATTGGGGCCAACGTAATTATCTCTGAAAACAGTTGAGATCCTCAAAGGTGCTACAGAAGTACAGAGTATTATAAATGCTGAGATGCAAGATGAATTCTTCTGCATGTTCTCCTTTTCATTGTCTCTATCCTTTATATTCTTTAAGTCTTCATGTGTTACAGAAATCTCTTGCCACCTTTTTTTTCTTTGTCAGAAGACTTACATGTTTTCACTTCTCCCTTCCCGCTTTCAGTTCTCCCTTCCCGCTTTCATGGTCTTTTTTTTCTTTTTGTCTCCTTCATTCCAGTTTCCTTGCCCCTTCCCAATATGAATTTCTTAAGTTCCATTCTGATATTTGAAAAGGCAGTTTTCTTTTCTGCTCCTTTTCTAAATCACCATTTTTTAGCCTGCATTTTGTTCTAATACTCTTTTAAATGAACTGTCAAGAAAGAAACTTGAAACAGTCAAGACAGCAAGTATTCTGAAAGAGTAATTAGAAAGGTTTTGTTGTTCCTTATCTGACATTGGGGAAGAGGAATTTGTCTCGAAGTTTCAAGGCGCTGGGAAGCTTTTATGTTGGACTGAATGTATGTATGACTTTCCTAAAATGCTTGCATGTAAAAATCTGATGTCAGTGTATCAATCAACAACTTCAAAAGTGCACTCTCTTAATCTCCATATTCTTCCCATCTCCCTCTCCAAGTTTACAAATTACTGAGCCAAAAATTGACATCCACACAACGATTTTCATTTTGCTTTGTAATGCAAAAGTGGTACCTCATTTGATTGTCTTCCTCTTCCAAAAGGTATATGTCAGTTGGTATCTTCAGCTGGGAGCTTCTGAGAAACTGGTCCCAGACTAGGCCTTTGGAAAATTGTTTCCCCTTCTTAATCATGATTGTTACTCTTTAGCACCTCTGACAGCCAGTGATTGTGGTACAATTGGGCTGCTTTGATTTTAATCAAAAATACTGCATATTGTGTCCAAAATTTTACAAATTCTGTTGAAGAAAGAAAAATCTAAGAATTTAATGACTTCAGGAAGAAGAAAAATGAGATTTTGAAATAAATGGGTATTCTGAATTTTAAAATAAAGTATAATGTGGAGGTCATGACTTTCAAGATTACAAGTTTCATGGGTGGAGGTCAAATTTTGGTCCTAATTTGGTCACCAAGAACAACTTGTAGTATACTGGACAAAAACCTAAGGGGAAAGTGACTTCTGCATATGCATGATGTATTTATTCATGGATTATGCAGATTCCTCAGTTGACCCTGTCTGTCTTCAGATTAGCCAATTATGTAGAACAGTACAAAGAATTAATGCTACCTATGATATAGTCATATAGGAAGCTAACCTGTAAAATTCTCAGATTCACTCCTGTCTTGATGTTAACAGGAGCCACTCTAATCATTAGTTAATTTAAAATCCAATTTTCTATTTGTCAAACCTTCAGTTTCAGAATCATAGGACTTTTACAAAACTGATAGAGCAGTGACTAATTTTTAAAGGTTCACTGGGGCTGCTAGGAAAATTGTGGAAAATAGTGGTTAGAGGCATTTCTGCTTAAGTTATGTTTACTGGGGCCTGACAAATGCACTATCCAATTGGAAATCAGGGGAACTCTTTCCTGGCAAATTGGGGCTTTTCTCATGAGTTACTTTTTTTTTAAATAATTTAACCTTTATATTGTGGTAGCTCCCAGAGGCCAACAGTGTTGAGGCCCCATTGTGTTAGATGCTGTCCAAACATAGAAAATATGTCCCAAAGAGCTTAAGTCTGAAAGACAAGACATAATGAGGGCATGAGACAAATAGGTGACTCAGAAAGGGAAATGGGGGAGAGAGACTAACACACAGTAGGATGTGCACAATTCTTAGCCACAGAAAAAATAATCATAGCTTGCCACCTGCTTGCCACTTAAGTTTAAATATTTTGCCCATACTGTGTTCCTGCTTAGCAGCACAGAAACTGGGAGGTAACATTTACACTTCATTGTCTCACTTGCTCAGTTGTGGGATGGCTAGAGGTAACAAATTATGCTTTTCAAAAAACATCATAAAAGCAGCAAGCCAAAATGTTTAAAGTTGGGACTTAAATTTAGGCATCTATATTCCACTATAGTCAGCGGGGACTACTGGTATTCAACACTTCTGAAATTCAGCGAGGTGAATTAGCTAGGTGCCTAATAGGGTTTTATTATCCCAATTTTGGACATCTAGTTTTGTAAGTTTTGTTCAGTTATTTTCATAGACGTCTCCTCCAGGACAAACAGTCACCGTAGGTAGAGATGGGCTAAAACAGAACCTAATTTCAACAGATTCAAACTTCAGATGCATTATTCTGAACCTGTCCCTATGGCTTCGGTTGCAGGTCCAATTCAGAATTAGAAAGGACCTATCTTTTCTGGTTCTGGTTTAGAAATGCCCAAAAATGTGTAAGAACTAAATGAGTCAGTCAAATTCAGAGTCTGTATATGCTAGTTCCAAAAATGCTAGTGCTGAAAGTCACGTAAAAACTGCCAGTTGTATTAAATGGCATTGCTATTTCAGCAGGGAGTTTGTCCCGCATGCCTCAGAGCAGGAATTTTTATGAGACCAATGGCATACAAAACCAGGTGGGAGGGGATACCCTAGATACAGCAACCCAATGTTCTTTGAGTGATTGCACATGTCCATTCCACTGTAGGTGTTTGAGCTCTCCAGTGCATAGTTGTCAGAGATTTTTCTCTTAACGGTACCCGTTGGGGTGGCCCCAGTGCTGTCTGCTGCCTTGCACATCATTCACAAGCATAAAGGGCCAAACCACCTCTGGGTTTCAAGCCCTGCCACTTTCGTGGTAAGGCAATGCCAAATAGTGACCCTCACCCAGCTGCCTTACTTGCTTGGGTGCGGGGGGAACCTCACATGAGTGACAAGTGTGCCATTTCTAATGGCTTTAAGCCCCATTCTAAAAAAAGACTGCAGCCAGACTAAAATATCTACTGCTTGAATCAGTGCTACAGCCTCCATCTTGAGCCGTTAACCTCAGTCCGGATATTAACCATCTACTGGTCATCAGGAGCATCAGCACCATAAGCATCATAGTATCAAATACCAAGCCCAGCACTGAACAGATTCGGGATCCTTCTCATTACCATCTGCAAGAGGAGCAGGAATTGAACCAGCCCTTGGTACTATTGGCATCCTCTTCCTCATCTGCTGATGAGGCAGTTGTGGCGGTGCTTATTTCTCCATCTCTTGATAATTTTAAGACCCATCAGGAATTATTGAGGAGGATGGCAATGGCCTTAGACATCTACCTGAAGGAGTCCTGGGAAAAGTCTCAAAAGCTGGTGGACACTTTGACATCTGTGTCTCCAGCCAGAATAATCTCATTTATAGGGAGAACTATTTTAGAGCCTACCAAGATCCTCTGTCAGTCCCCAGATTCCCTGCCTCCTTCTGCGTGCACACACACACACACACACACACACACACACACACACACACACTACCACCATGTCCCCTCTCAGGGGTTCGAGCACCTGTATAATCTCTCTCCTGGCTCCCTTATAGTGGCAGCAGTGAATGAGAAAGAGACGAGCACCAGGTGCCAACCCCCCAAAAATAAAGAGGACATGAAGGTGGACTTTTTTGGGAGGAGCCTTTATTCCACAGGCAGGTTACAGCTTTGTATTGCAAACCAGCAAGCTTTGCTGTGGTGGTTCGATTTCACCCTGTGGGATACAGTTTGAGTTGAAAGACAAGCTCCCAGATGAGATGGAACAGGAGTTCCAGTTTTTAATAGAGGAGGGAAAATTTGGTCGCAAGAACAGCTCTGCAGGCAGGTCTCGATGCAGCAGATTCTGCAGCTCACAGCCTGGCCTCTGCTATCAGGATGAGATGCTTGCCCTGGTTACACTCTCTGGCCTCCCTCCCAAGGTGCAGCAGGCAATCCAGGATTTCTTTTTCACTCTTCTCAGAAAAGCCGGACAAGACTTTACGAAGTCTCAGACTCTAGAGCAGCCATTAAAATCCTTGGACATTTACATCCTAGCAGTGAAACGGAAGGTGTTCCATCCTCATCAGTTCCAGCATTTTCAGGGGTTTGTCCCTCAGGCCCAAGACCTGCCATGGAGAAGAAGCTGAGGGTACAAGAGACGCCCACCACTCCCCTCTGCTTCAACAGCCACCAGTTCATCAAGACAGGCAGCATCTTCTGAGAACTCATTTTAATGGGCAGGTAGAGAGCAGTCTACCAGTTATAAGAGTGCCATCTTTTTCTTCTCCGATTTTTGCAAACCATCTGTTCTGTTTCTGTCGTACCTGGAGCCACATCACAACAGTCTGATGGGTTCTAAGCACATTGGAAGTGGGATGTACACTCTGATTTATTTCTACCCCACAATCTCCATCCCTCTTCAAGGTCCCCTCTCATGAGACAGTTGCTACAAGAAATACAATCACTCCTCCTTGTAGCAGCTATAGAGGAGGTCCCTCATTTGTTCAGGGGAAAGAGGTTTTACTCCTGATATTTCTAGATCTTGAAGGCAAAAGGGGTCTCAAGCCTATTTTAGGTCTACAGCAGTTAAATAAGTTCCAAAAAAAACAAAGCAAACGCCACGTGGTCACAATTGCTTCCATTATTCCTCCCCTGAAGGTGGGGGACTGGTATGTCAGGCAATGCAAAGCCTCATTCTGGATTTAGGTTTCAGAGTGGTAGCCGTGTTAGTCTGTATTAGCAAAAACACCGAGGAGTCCTTGTGGCACCTTAGAGACTAACAAATTTATGCCCAAATAAATTTGTTAGTCTCTAAGGTGCCACAAGGACTCCTCGGTGTTGTTTTTTTATTCTGGATTTAGAGGCTTATCCTCTCAGCATGGTGAGAAACTGTTTAAGGCTTCTGGGGCAGTGTACACTTATATGGTCCAGTCCGCTAGACTGCATCTCAGACTCCTTCAGGACTGGTTGACAGAGGTGTATTCTTCAAAAAGGCACCACATAGACATGTCAGTGCACATACCAAGTCATAGCTTATCCTCCCTAGATTGGTGGATAGACCCAACCAATGTCTTCAAGGGAGTTCCTTTTGCCCCACCTCAACAGTCTCTGGGTTGGGGATTCACCTGGGGCCCCTGCAGATGCAAAGTCCCTGATCTCTCCAAAATCTCAGCCTACACACAAACATCTGGGAGTTGCAGGTTATCTGATTAGTTTGCATGGCATTCCTTCCTCACATTCGGGGAAGTGGCATATTGGTGCTGAACGACAATACAACTGCCATGTGTTATGTAAACGGGTGGGGGGGGGAGCTGCTGGTCCTCAAATTTTGTTGGGAAGCAGTACTACTTCGGGGCATCTATATAGACACCTGTATTTCTAAAAACAGCCCATCTCCTGGGGGTTCAGAATACGTTCGCAGATCACCTGAGCAGGTTGTTTATCAAACACTGTGAGTGGTCCCTTCACCCAGACGTAGCAAGATCCATTTTCCAGCTCTGGGTAACTCCCCAAGCAGATCTGTTTGTAACAAAGGACAGCACAAAATGTCACCAGTTCTGCTTCAGAGCAGGACACAGCCTGAGTTCATTGATGGATGCTTTTCTACTGCCATGGTCAGAGAGTCTGCTGTACATTTTTCCTCCTATCCCTCTTCTGCCAAAGTCCTGTACAAGGCCAAGCAGGACAAGGCATGGCTTATAATGATCACCCCTATATGGCCCCATCAGCTCTGGTTTTCACAGCCTTTGGACCTCTCAATCAGTTCCCCACTGTCACTCTCACTTCACACAGACCTGATCTCTCGGAATCACTGCTGCCTCCTTCACCCCAATCTTCAGGTCCTTCACCTGACAGCCTGGAGCTCTAGAGAGGTGTGGGAAGTACTGCTGAATAGTAGAAAACCACCAATTAGGACAACTTACCTTGCTTAAAGGGAAGAGATTTTCCATCTGGTCAAGGCTGAAAAGGGTCTCCCCTATTCTTGCTTCTATTTAGCAGGTGCTGGACTATCTTTTATCTCAGAAACATCAAGGATTGATGACTAGCTTGATCAGGATATGCCTACCAGTTATACAAGCATTATACGCTCTTGTGGATAACCACTTCCTTTTTTTAATCGGATGACTAAGAATTTTAAAGCATGGACAGACGATTTCTGCGTGTACAGAACCCTATTCCACTATGGAGTCTGAATCCAATCTTAACAAAGCTGATTGGTCCTCCCTTCAAACCTCTAGCAGTCTTCTCTCTGTTGCACCTTTCAATGAAGGTAGCATTTTTAGTAGCCATTATATCAGCCAGGAGAGTGGGGGAGTTGAGGGCGTTAGTGTCAGATCCTCCATGTACAATTTTTTCACAGATAGTCTATCTTCATCCCCATCCAAGCTTTCTTACTGAACTTGTCTCCACTTTTCATATCAACTAAGCAATTTTTATATCGACCTTCTTCCCAGAGCCTAATGGCAATAAAATAGACTGCACACTCTAGACATTAGAAGAGCTTTAGCATTTTATCTGGAATGGACTAAACCTTTCAGGTCTTCGTCTCAGTTCATTGCTTTTGCAGACAGAAGGAAGAGCACTTCACAAGGATTTTGTCATGGATATCCAGTTGTATTCACCTGTTACAAGTTGACTAACATGAAGCTGCCGGATAGAATATTTGGACATTCTGCTAGATCCCAAGCAACCTCTGTGGCATTTCTGGCTAACGTGCCCATATTAGACATTTGCAAGGCAGCAACCTGGTGATCATGTCACATGTTTGCTCTTGCTATGCTATTTCTCAACAATCTAGAGACGATGCTAAATTTGCATGAGTGGTCCTCCAGTCCTTGTTCAAAAAGACTCCTAACCCACCTCCATTTGGGACTGCTTGTGAGTCCCCTACAGTGAGCATGTGAAATCATTCAAAGAAACAATTACTAGCCTTTCCATAACTGTGGTGTTCTTAGAGATGTGTTGCACAACAGTTAGGGAAAAGTTAGTAACTGTTTTTCCCTATTTTTTTCTAAGTTGAGAATAATATTCAAGAAAATGAAACCAATTGCTCCATCCTGCAACCTCACCATATATTTTACTACCATTTTACAGAATACCTCTTCTGTGTGACACCCCTTCCAGCTAGTCCTTGTGTGCCCTTCCTCCCCAAATGGTGAAACAATGCAGATCTTCATAATATAATGCTCCTCCTCCTCCATGACACGCTTGGTGAACAGTGAGGGTTAACTTACAAAGTATCATTGTCATCTGAATTGTTCTGACGAATCTCAGAGCAATTATTCAGGTATCCACAGACTGTGAATCTGTTACTTGCTTTGAAGGTTTTGTTTGCAACCATAAATAGAGATTTTTTTTTATTATTATTTTTTTTTAAATAATGTTGACTGAAGGCAATTGAGAGTTCTGTCCATACTCTCCCAGGGACTGCACCCCACATTTAGGGAAACTCTGCCATAACATAATTGGTTTCTTCCATCTCTGTTTTCCATAATTCTATACCAATTCTATAGATATTCCTCTCTCATCACTCTTCGGCTCGAGAAGCTCATCCCACTCTGGGCACTGAGGTTTGGAGAAGTGAGTACAGGGTGGGAAGTCACAAAGTACAGAGTTCTAATCCTGGCTCTGGCATTGAATCTGTGTGGCCTCCGGGAATTCTTTGCTTGTTTCTTTATCAGTAAACTGGGAATAATAATACTCTTGTCCTGCAAGGGAGATGTGGAGATAAATTCAGTAATGAGAGCCCTAGAAAAGACCATACGGAAAAGAATCCGTATTCAGAGCAAGGTTTAAATTGCGTGGAAGTAAATAAAGCATGGAGCAACACATTGAACTATGGGGATAAACCAAAACCAAGAATGGGTGAGCACTCTGCATTTGAATGAAGCAGAATACCTGTGGGGGAAAAGTATGTGATCATTTAACTGAAGATTATATCAGAATGCATATGAGGGCAGAATAAAGTTGCATTGGCATTGTGCTTGACTTTGCAACCTACATGTTTTTTAAAAGATAACTATAGAGTTGTGTGTCCTAGGAGCCTCTATGTGGGCTGGTGCTGTGAAGCGCAATCCCTAAAATGAGAACACTTGTAAGCAAGTCTGCTTAATTCAACCACAAATTAGTAAAGCAATCAACATAGAAGTGTTGATTCAGTTTGAGTGTTGCTGTCTCTATAAAAGGCTTAAATAACTCCTCTTTAACAACTATTTATGGTGTTCATTTGAGATAACTGATCTTTTAAACATTTTGAATGTAAACGGATGCAGTGTTATTCTTCGAGTGCTTGCTCGTGTTAATTTCATTCTAGATGTGTGCGCGCCCACATGCACAGCCGTCGCCGATTTTTGCCTTAGCAGTATCCATAGGGCCAGTCATGGCACCCTCTGGAGTGCCGCGCTCATGTCGGTATAATAGGCACCAGCAGCCCTGCGCCCCCTCAGTTCCTTCTTACCGCCTGTGATGGTTGGTCAGAGTGTCTTCCCCTTGCTTTGCAAGTGGTCAGCAGTGTTTTCCTAGTGTTACTCTGCCTTATTTTGTATATATTTATTCACTGTAGTTAGTTAGTAATTAGGTGTTAAGTATAGCAGTTAGTAAGTTAGAGTCTCTGTTGGGACTTTGCCCCGAGACCGGGCATATCCCGGTCCCCGGGCTTTAAGCCTTGCTCAGTGTGCAAGGATCTGACTCCCAGGAGCAGTAGGGTATCCTGGCCCCCGATACTGCCTCCCACGGCAGAGGGGGCTAAAGATCAGAGAGCCCCACCGGTGCTGCATATGCTGATGGAAGCTGCAAAAGTCCCCCCCGCATCTAGGGGCAAACAGATCGTGGGACCACCTCAGAGGGCAGTTGTGCACCACCAGTCCCCTGAGCAGAAGCCGAGGTCCCTGTCTGCACAGCCGAGGTCCCTGACTCCGCACTGTAGGTCCCCGGTGAAGGACATAAATCCACACCGTGTAGAGGTCAAAGCATAGGGGTTTATTACACACAGCGCTGGCGGAGTGTCACCTGGCTTATCAGGCTCAGAGACACTGTCAATCAATTGATTACAATAGAATATATAGATTTTCCATGGGCGGGGGAAGGTGACGGGGTAGGCAGTTCCACACCCCGGGATAGGTTTTGCAGCAAGACAAGATAGCACAATAGCCAATGGTTAAAAGGTTACACAATGTCTCCGCCCATGGTCTCAAGTTAGCAAGTTAACATTTAATTAATACTTTGTTAAAATGTTATTAGTATAAAATATATATGTTGAATTCTGATTTGGGGTCCATAGGAACGGAGCAACTCCTTTGCTTGTCCGACAGGTACATGTCTAGAGGATAAAGCAAAGAAACAGTGAAAGCATATGGAAATAGAGATTGTCTCCTTTATGTCTTAAGGCAGGGCATTGGTCCCTTGGAAGGGAGGTGGAAGGATGCCATATCATTATAGTGACGTGCCAATTTTTCATAAACTCAAGGTTGGATCTGTGGGAAGACTGTTTTCCCTTCAGGAGAAACACAATAGGAACAGGGATCCTTTGTTCAATTTGAAACACTGGATGAAACATAATTATTCAGTTATTGCTTCAACATCTGGCATTTCTACTGACCAAGCATATCTTAGCAAAGGCAATGTTATCTTGTTTACCCCAGCTTTCTCTTAGCTGATCACTATTAGCTAGGCCTCTGGTCTCCAGACCAAACTCTGGACTTTGGGTCTGAGAGAGCTGGCAAATCCATATACCAGGCTGTTATATAACATGCACATGGATTTTAACCCATCACCCGGTTAGACGGCTTAGCTCTCTGGCATCACGGGCACGATGCAGATCATCTGCAGTGGGACATCAGTCCCCGTACGCCCGGCACTGTTCGCCCTCCTGTCAGCTGACACTATGGCACAGGTCTCTGTCCCCAATGTCATGAGACCCATCCTCTTCACGGCACTGGTCTCCGCATTCCTGGTATCGGTCCACTGGCAGGCGCCTGTTGCCCCGCTCAGGGCACCACTCCCCTACTCCGAGGGTCAGCCATCACACTCAGGCATCCACAGCCCCTCCCTGGTCACCGGAAGGGGACTCTTCGGGGTCGGAGCAGGACTTTAGCACCTCGCCAAGGCATCATCAACCTCAGGGGGCCCCGGAAATAGTCTTGGCCCCTACGGGGCCAGCATGGTAACAAGACCAAGGGCCCTATTGGAATGCATGGGGCATGCCAATGATGCCGGTACCGTTCTCACAGCAGTCTTCCCTTGCTGCATTGGAGAGGCAACCTCGGGCACCGATGTTACTGGAATCGGTGCGCAGAGCGGACTCTGACACTGGGGAAGAGGAGCAGCTGCCTGCTGCAAAGGAAGGGGAAGCGGCCCCAGTTCCTCCCCCAGTAGTAGTCATCCTCCTCATCTGACCAGGCAATTGCAAGGACCCTCGTGGGCCAGCCCACCCTTTAGGGAACACTAAGCTCTGCTGCGGAGGATGGCTTCGAATTTGGGCTTGGAGGTGGAGGAGATGGCCAAGCAATCCAAAGGTGGAGGACTCCCCGGGTGGACTTGATCATTTCCTGGCAGAACAGGAAATGTCACACATTCTGCTCAATTCAAGGATTGACAAGGGCTCCCTGTCGAAAGCCTTTTTGCTCCCGTGGTCAGGAGCTTTGATGTACGCCTTTCCACTGGTACCATTGATCCACAGGGTCCTGGTGAAGATCAAACAGGACAGGGCGAGGGTTATCCGGATCGCCCCAGCCTGGCCTCGTCAACACTGGTTTGGTGGCATGCTCCTGGACCTCTCGGTGGCTGCCGCTCTGCGACTGCCACTCTGGCCGAATCTTCTTCTCTCAGAACCACACCAGCCTGCTGCATCTGAACTTGGCAGCGCTGCACCTGTCAGTGTGGCTACTGCATGGCTAAACGCATAAGAACAGCAGTCCTTGGTCTGTATCCAGCAGGTTCTGATGAGCAGCAGGAAGCCCTGCACCAGAACCAGCTACCTGGCCAAACGGTAACAGTTCTCATGGTTGGCTGCGGACCAGAGTCTCGAACAGGCTTTGCTGCAGTTGATTCTGGACTATCTGCTGCATCTCAAACTTCAGGGCCTGTCTCTTTCGTCAATTAGATTCCACTTGGCCACTATTTCATCCTTCCACACTCCAGTACAAGGCAGGTCGGTCTTTGCGCATGACATGACAGTCTGGTTTCTTACCCTCACGTCCGGTACCCTGGCCCTCCTTGGGACCTGAATCTCATGCTGTCGCGGCTCATGGGCCCTCCCCCTTTCGAGCCTCTGGCTTCCTGTTGTCTTCTCCTCGTCTCTTGGAAAGTTTCTTTCCTGGTGGCGATCACATCTGCCCACTGGGTCTCTGAGCTTAGGGCACTTACCTCGGAGCCGCCCTATACAGTTTTCTACAAGGACAAGGTTCAGCTGCGTCCGCACCCAGCTTTCCTGCCCAAGATGGTTACAATTTTCATAGGCATATATTTGCCTGTCTTCTTTCCAAAACCTCATAAATTGGAGGAAGAGCGCAAATTGCATTCTCTGGACGTCAGAAGGGCTCTGGCCTTCCACATCGAAAAAATCAAGCCATTCCGTAAGTCGACACAGTTTGTCGTGGTGGCAGACAGGATGAAAGGTTGTCCAGTGTCCACCCAGCGGATGTCATCTTGGATCACTGCCTGCATCCGTTTCTGTTACGATCTGGTGAAAATGTCTCCGCCAGTGATTGTAACTGCCCATTCGACTAGGGCACAGGCCTCATTGGCGGCCTTCCTGGCCCAAGTGCCGATTCAGGACATCTGCAGGGCTGCTGCCTGGTCATCTATCTACACATTCTCGTCTCCTTACACGCTTTACCCAGCAGGCCCGAGATGATGCTGGATTCGGTAGAGCAGTGTTGCAAGCCGCACGACTGTGAACTCTGAGCCCACCTCCATGGATACTGCTTGTGACTCCTCTAGAATGGAATCGACATGAACGAGCATTTTAAGAAAAAACGGTTACCAACAATTCCCTGACTATAATGGTAGTTTAGAGGGACAATTTTTTTTTTTTTTTAATTGTTAGGGTTGGTGACAGCAGTTAAGTGGCCACTCTTTTTAGCAGGGATTATTTAAGATTCTTTTAAAAAGTCATTTATTTATATGCAAGCATCTTGACAATTGGCATCTTAATACAGAGGGGTTTTTTTTTTTTTTTTAAATTAGTAAATGTTAAGAGTGGAATTATAACAATTCTTGAGAGGAAGTAATTAAATGTTGTCTGAAAACCGTTGCAGATGGCATGCTGGACTTAAAGTAAAAATAAGATGACGTTAAACCCCAGCGAACACTAATAATAGAGTAAAAGATAGAGGCAGACTTGTTAGAAAATGGGTATAATTTACATGTGAAAGGTAAAAGCAGCACTGTGGTTTTTAAGTGACACTAAGAGACACCAAATATTTTAGCTTACTGAAGTGCGAGCACTTATGGCTGAAGTAAATATCGTGGAATTCATTTAAAAATGCATGTTCATCTGTAGAATTTCTAGTCTTAATTTACGTGCTCAAAGTGCATTTTTTGCTTTTAAGGTTTTGATAGTAGTCATTAAAATACTAAATCCATGGTAGCTTTCATGTCATATTTACACCAATGTGTTTAATATAGTCTACAATGGAACTAAGTGGAGAAGACAAGTCAAAACCCAACTTTACTAAGCATCTGTGTCTTTCAGTTCAGATGAATAAAATGACACATTTGGAAGGTCATAAATAAGCACTACTACCATAAGGCAGTCCCAGAAACACCCTGTATGCAGATGCTTAATTTTGTACAGGTAAATACTCCCACTGATGTTAATGGAACCACTCAACTGTATAAAGTGCACATGCCTACATGTTTTTAGGATCAAGGTCTAAATTAACAAAATACATGCAGTTGTTAGTGTCCAGCTGTCAGAATTAGTGTTCATTACTGTTCAAGTGACTAGAATTGTTTTTAATGCTGCTTTGCCAACATTATATCTCTTGCCACTGTTCTTAATGAGCAATGTAGTTTAAGAATGGCATTTGATTGATGTTTTTTTTTTTAAACCTTTCCTTAGCATCATTTTAGTTGTTGCCCTGATACCTGTACCAGTGTAGAAGGGTGTAAGATATTTGTTATCTTCAGAAGTGTGTTCACGCATCCTGGACATTAATACATGTAATCACTTCAGTGTGTAGGTACATGCACATGCATGTGTACAGAATTTTGTGCTCCCAGTTCTGAAAATATATTCCTGAAACTTGTGTGAGCAGAATTCAATAAACACAACTGAGATGCTGGAATTAGCATTTAATCTTTTATTCAACATAATCAGTGGAAACTGTAAAAATTGAAAAGTGTTTGTTTAATAAAATAAAAATACTATCTTCACTACAAGCCTCTAAGAAGTCTCTCGTGTTTTGTACTATTGTTTGGTGTGACGTCAGTGATGTAAAACCTATTATTCTTTACGTAGTAATAGTGCTCAATTAAGATTGAAAATATTGGAGAAATGTTGACAATGTCAAGCAGTCACTAGTGACTGTTTGTTTTTTTTCTTTTTTCTTTTTTTCTGTAAGTTCAGGATGTGCTGATATTAGTGTGAATATACATGAAAATGGATTAGAACATACATCCTCTATCCCTGCACTCTGTATGAACAGTAGGGAACTCAGACCACTTCTTTGCATCCCTTGTTTGCAGACAGAAATTTTGGTAGTCAGCTGTATTATTTCTGTGTATCATCTTCTCAGACTATATGAAAGTGACTTTCAGGCTATGCCTTCTGGTAAATGCTTCAGTTTGGGAAATAGATGAAAGCAAACTGTATTAGTGACACTATGGAAGGGCCATCTACCTCATCAACCAAAGAGAGACCACTACATTTATTTTATTGGCGCTAAGAAGTAAGCAGGATCATTTGATATCTGCTACGTATAATTAGATAAAGTGTAACTTCCTGCCAAGTCACATGCTTAAACTTCCAAACTAATTTGTACACCTGTAGTTTTGTTTTGTCATTCCCTTTCTGAAAGAGTTTGACTAAAAATATGAATACCATCAGAATCTTTCTGTTGGCTAGGGTGTTTATTTAATGAAAAATGAGTAGTCATGTATACTGAAAAGGATGCATATTTTGAACATTTGCCTTCCAACAGTTGTGTTGAGGGTACAAGTGGACTACTGCATTTTTCTAACTGTAAATAATAATCTCCAGTGCAGTTTCTTACCAAGATGGAATTTTTCAGATTGTATGTGACAGATTATCTGGCAAAGGGAGAAATACTACAGTGAATAGTCCCTGATGAGCTAACCAAACTCTTTTAGGCCCCTTTGAAAATCCCAGCTTATGTGAATGAATACAAAATTTGAGAATATAAGAGGGAAAGGATAGCATTTCTACTATATTGTCATATCTCCCATATTTTACATTGATAAATAGCATTCTGTTGGCAGGAGACTGCAGTGCCATGTTAATCACATCTCAACAAGGAATCAGTGACTTCTTGCAGTTTGAAATTAGGGCAGAATTATTTCTATAGCTTTGGAAAACTAAGGTGTTTTTCTACTGAGTATTCATATGAGGTGGTGGTGGTGGTGGTGATTTTTACTATTCAATTACTTTTCCCTTTTTAAAGAGTCCGTCTGGCTTTCAAATTTTGTGTTCTTTGAAGGGAGCACCTATATAGAATACAGCTTGACCTCTAGATGGCTTTCCTGAGAAGGTGGTGTAGATGTTTCACTTAAAGTTAATAAAAGTAGGCCTTGATCTTGCAGACATTTGTCCATGTGCATAATAGGCTCATGTGAGTATTCTCATTGAAGTTGAACATATGCATAAGTGTTCAGTCCGCGCTGTGACAGACCCAGACCAGTGGGATACAGGAGTCTGGTAGAGGGCAAATATACTGGTCACTGGATGAGTAGTTTTCTGTTCCCTGAGTGACCAGAGCAGGGGCTGCACTAGAGTAATCAGGAACCTGCTAGAACCAGTTAAAGCAGGCAGGCTAATTAGGACACCTGGGCTTTAAAAAGGAGCTCACTTCAGTTTGTGGTGCGAGTGTGAGGAGCTGGGAGCAAGAGGCGCAAGGAGCTGAGAGTGAGAGGGTGTGCTGTTGGAGGACTGAGGAGCACAAGCGTTATCAGACACCAGGAGGAAGGTCCTGTGGTGAGAATAAGGAAGGTGTTTGGAGGAGGCCCTGGGGAAGTAGCCCAGGGAATTGTAGCTGTCATGCGGCTGTTACAGGAGGCACTATAGACAGCTGCAGTCCACAGGGCCCTGGGCTGGAACCCGGAGTAGAGGGCGGGCCCAGGTTCCCCCCAAAACCTCCCAATTGATCTGGACTGTGGGTTCTTCCAGAGGGGAAGGTCTCTGGGCTGTTCCCCAACCCACATGGTGAATCTCTGAGGCAAGAAAATCCGCCAATAAGCGCAGGACCCACCAAGATAGAGGAGGAACTTTGTCACACTGGTGTCACGAGTGGGATCTTGGGGTGCACTGCGCGGCGGAAGAAGGAGGGTGATTTAAACAACAAAAACAAACAAAAAAAGGGAGAGGGTTTATTTTTTTTCACCACAATGGATGACGTAGTGCGGGCACTGATACAAGCTACGGCGGCCCAGCAGGAGGCTACCCGTGTCCAGGCAGCCGCCCAACAGGAGGCAGTGCGCCTGCAGGAAGAGACTAATCGCCTGCTGATGGACCAGGCTGCTCAAGACCGAGCTATGTTGCGGGAACTGGTAAACCAGGTAAAGTCCCTTACAGAGCTGAATCGCGGCCATGATGGGACGCGACTCATACGGGCCAGCCATTGGCTGCAGAAAATGACACGGGAGGATATTGTAGAGGCATACCTTCTGGCCTTTGAGAGGACAGCCCTACAAGAGGCCTGGCCCTCGAGATCAGTGGTCTGGTATCCTTACCCCATTCCTGTGTGGGGAGGCCCAGAAGGCCTACCATGATCTGCCTGAAGAGGCTGCGGCAGACTACTCCCAGCTGAAAGCAGAGATCCTGGCCAGATCTGGGGTAACGACAGCAGTGCGGGCCCAGCAGTATCACGGTTGGAGGTACCAGGAAGACAAAACCCCGCGGTCCCAATTGTATGACCTCATCCATCTCGCACAAAAGTGGTTGCAAACAGAGTCCCGGAGTCCGGAAGAGATACTAGCGGTTCTGGTCATCGACCGATACATGAGGGGACTACCACCAGACCTTCGTGCCTGGGTAAGCCAGAACGAACCCTCCACCTATGACGAGGTTGTTGCCCTGGTAGAGAGGCGAAGGACAGCGAGGGAGCTGACCCGATCAGTTAAGGAAGAGGCAACCCGGGTTAAACTAGCAGCACCAAGCCCTAAAGTTCGGGTGACTGGGCCACCAGGAGGGCCCAGGTGGAAAAAGAGAGAGGCTGAAGGCCCATCAGAGGCCACAAAGAGTCGGAGCACTGAGGGAGAAGAGGATCGTTATGTTAGACTGCCCAAACCAAGAGACCGGGGAACGCTTAGGGCTCCATACAGATGTTATGCCTGCGGGGAGTGGGGACACATAGCTGCACAGTGTCCCAATGCTGAGGAGCCTATGCAGTGTAACCTGGGGAACTGGGCAGATCCATGCTCCCTAATCCACCTTGTGGGGGTCTCACTAACCCCACATATGTATACCAGACCAGTGAAACTAAATGGGGTAGGGACCACGGCACTGGTTGATTCGGGGAGTGCTATCACGCTTATCTCAGGGAAGCTCGTGAAGCGTAGTTAGCTGCTGCCGGCTAAACGTACGGGGATAACATGTGTCCATGGGACAGTTAGTTACTACCCCACCATCCCAGTAAAAATCGAGATCCAAGGGAACACTACTGAGGTAGCAGCAGGTGTAGTCCCTAAACTCCCATACCCGGTGCTCATAGGGAGGGACTTCCCAGGGTTTGGAAACTTACTCCCAGTAGGGGGATTGGAGAAAGATGGGGACCCTAAAATTGGTGAGGCATCCACAGCAGACTGTCAACCCCCAATCTTCTCTGAAATATCCCCAGATTTGTTCTCCACTCCCAGACAGGGTAGAAAGACAAAAAGGGAAAGAAGGGCAGCTAAGGCCTTGGGAACCCAAATACTGACCCAAAGCCAGAGGGTCGTTCTTGTAGGTAGGCGGACCCGCGCAGCTGAAAAGGAGGCCACGCAGGAGGGAGAAGCACCTGAGTCTGACCCCCACCCTAATGCTTCTGAACCAGTAGAGGCAACAGAGACCTGGGCCCCTAGATCTTGGGCAGATTAGCCCCGGGAGAGGAAATTTTGGACGGGACCAGGCAGAAGACCCAAGGTATGACAACATTAGGAAGGAGGTGACTGAAATAGATGGGGTCCCCGTGGAAGGAAAAACCCAGGGACCAGGACCCTACTTCATAATGAAGAAGGATCTCTTATACCGGGTTGCACCAGTACAGGGGCAGAAAGTACAGCAGATCCTAGTACCTCAAAAACACCAGAACGCTGTATTAAGTCTTGCTCATAGTCATCTTTTTGGGGGGCATTTGGGGGTAGAGAAGACCCTGGCACGAGTCCTACGATGGTTCTTCTGGCCCGGAGTACATGAAGTGTGGAGGTACTGTGCCTCCTGCCCGGAGTGTCAGCTGCACAGTCCCCGTCCCCACTTGAGGGCACCTTTAGTACCCCTTCCCATCATAGAGGTCCCCTTCAAGCAAATAGCCATGGACCTAGTGGGACCCCTGGAGAAGACGGCTCGGGGCCACCAATATATACTTGTTGTTTTGGACTATGCTACTCGTTACCCAGAAGCCGTCCCCCTGCGAAACACGGCCTCTAAAACTATAGCCAAAGAGCTGGTGGGGATCTTTGCCCGAATGGGGCTACTGAAGGAGATATTAACTGACCAAGGAACCCCATTTATGTCGAAGCTAATGAAGGACCTCTGTACGCTGCTCCATATACATACCCTGAGAACTTCGGTATACCATCTGCAGACTGATGGGTTGGTAGAAAGGTTTAACCGAACCCTCAAGGCTATGATAAAGAAGGTGGTAAGTCGGGACGGGAAGGATTGGGACACCCTACTACCCTACCTTATGTTCGCTATCCGGGAGGTATCACAGGACTCAACTGGGTTTTCCCCCTTCGAGTTGTTATACGGGCGTCACCCCCGTGGCATACTAGATATCGCCAAAGAGATCTGGGAAGAGGAACCCAATGAGGGGAGAAATATAATAGAGCATGTAATGCAGATGCGAGACCGGATAGCCCGGGTTACCCCTATTGTACAGGAACATTTGGAGAAGGCACAGGAGGCCCAGCGAACCCATTACAATCGCCAGGCAAAAGTGCGACAGTTCCAACCAGGGGAGCGGGTTATGGTGTTGGTACCCACGGCAGAAAGCAAGCTTCTGGCCCAATGGCAGGGGCCCTATGAGGTGGTTGAACCCGTGGGGGAAGTAACCTACAAGGTGCGGCAGCCAGGACGCCGAAAACAAGAACAGATTTATCACGTTAACCTTCTGAAACCCTGGCATGCACAAGAGGCATGCACAACAGTCCAAAAAGACCTAACCTAGGAAAACAAGCCTTCCAAACAGGTGAGAGTGTCTCCCGATTTAACACCAGACCAGAAGAATGAGGTGTCTGAGATGATCTTCCGGAACCAAGATATGTTCTCTACAAAACCGGGTCGAACAACCGAGACATATCACCACATCGTCACGAACCCTGGGGCCAGAGTAACAATGAGGCCCTATTGGGTGCCAGCGGCAAAAAGGGAGGAAATAAAAGCAGAAGTAAAAAAAATGCTGGAGTTGGGGATCATCGAAGAATCCCACAGTCAGTGGTCCAGCCCAATCGTGCTGGTGCCCAAACCTGATGGCACCACAAGATTTTGCAACGACTTCCAGCGACTAAACGAAGTATCCCAGTTCGACGCGTACCCCATACCTTGCATAGATGAGCTAGTGGACCGTCTGGGTAATGCCCGGTACTTGACTACCCTAGACTAGACAAAGGGGTACTGGCAGATTCCCCTTGCAGAAGGCGCAAAGGAAAAGACTGCGTTCTGTACACCAGAGGGTCTTTTTCAATATACTGTCCTCCCTTTTGGACTACATGGGGCCCCAGCTACCTTCCAGCACCTCATGGACAAGCTATTACGCCCGCATAACAGTTATGCTGCTGCCTACTTGGACGATGTGGTCATTCATACCCCAGACTGGGAAACCCACCTGGAGAAGGTGGAGGCAGTCCTCGATACTTTCAGGCGAGCTGCCCTTACAGCAAACCCTGCCAAGTGAGCTGTAGGGTTTACAGAGGCCAAATATCTTGGCTACATTGTGGGAAACTGTCTGGTAAAACTCCAAGTGAACAAGTTAGAGGCCATCCAAAATTGGCCCCGACCAAGGCGCAAGAAACAAGTCCGGGCGTTCCTAGGTGTGGTGGGGTATTACCGACGATTTATCCCCCACTTTGCCACAAGGGCAAGCCCCCTGACAGACCTAGTGAAAGCCCGTGGACCTGATCTGGTGAGATGGTCTGACGCAGCAGAGGAAGCATTCACAGACCTACGGACTGCCCTCTGCAGTAACCCTGAACTGATAGCCCCTGATTTCACCGAGGAGTTTATCCTGCAGACAGATGCATCGGAAGTAAAGTTGGGGGCCGTTCTATCACAGATGGTCGGGGAGGAGGAACACCCAATTCTATACCTCAGTCGGAAACTCCTTCCAAGGGAACAAAAATATGCAGTGGTGGAGAGAGAATGCCTCGCTGTAAAATGGGCCATGGAAACATTGCGCTACTACCTGCTCGGGCGCAGATTTGTCCTTGTGACCGACCATGCTCCTCTTCAATGGATGCAGCGGAACAAGGAGAAGAACACAAGGGTGACCAGATGGTTCTTATCCCTCCAACCTTTCCAGTTCCGTGTGCAACACAGAGCAGGGAGCCGTCATGGCAACGCCGATGGCTTGTCACGTGTGCACTGTCTGGCGTCCCAAGCTGCCCAACCCCTTGGCGTTGAGCAGGGAGGAGGGATATGTGACAGACCCAGACCAGTGGGATACAGGAGTCTGGTAGAGGGCAACTATACTGGTCACTGGATGAGTAGTTTTCTGTTCCCTGAGTGACCAGAGAAGGGGCCGCACTAGAGTAATCAGGAATCTGCTAGAACCAGTTAAGGCAGGCAGGCTAATTAGGACACCTGGAGTCAATTAAGAAGAAGCTGCTAGAATCAATTGAGGCAGGCTAATCAGGGCACCTGGGCTTTAAAAAGGAGCTCACTTCAGTTTGTGGTGCGAGTGTGAGGAGCTGGGAGCAAGAGGCACAAGGAGCTGAGAGTGAGAGCTGCTGGAGGACTGAGGAGCACAAGTGTTATCAGACACCAGGAGGAAGGTCCTGTGGTGAGAATAAGGAAGGTGTTTGGAGGAGGCCCTGGGGAAGTAGCCCAGGGAATTGTAGCTGTCATGCAGCTGTTACAGGAGGCACTATAGACAGCTGCAGTCCACAGGGCCCTGGGCTGGAACCCGGAGTAGAGGGCGGGCCCAGGTTCCCCCCAAAACCTCCCAATTGACCTGGACTGTGGGTTCTTCCAGAGGGGAAGGTCTCTGGGCTGTTCCCGAACCCACATGGTGAATCTCTGAGGCAAGAAAATCCACCAATAAGCGCAGGACCCACCAAGATAGAGGAGGAACTTTGTCACAGCGCGTATACATTTCTTGTGCATCAAAGCTTAACAAGGCACAGTTAGTTTGTCTTGTTGCTCTGGCTGTTGAGAGCATATGGTTAATTTCATAAATGTATACAGCTTCCCAGAACTGTGTATTGATATTGGTGCCCTAACTGGTGGTGACAATTTGAAATAGCTAATGATTTAAGACAGACTTGCAAAGTTGTTTTCATCTTTGGTGAGCAATTCTTGTTGCTGTGGATGACATTAAGGGTCATACCCAGGGCATGCTTATGATTCCAAACTTCTGTTATGAATCTTGGGATCTTAGGCAGCTGACACAAGCTTGGGCCGTGCTGAGGCCAGTGTAGCTTGTCACAGGTCCAGTGTGGCATAGAGAGGCTGTAGGATCGGAAGCACAATGATGACTTAAAATGGTTTGCAGAATAGCTAAACATTTGACTCACAGGAAACAGATTCCACAGTTCCTTCTTAGTGAGATTACACTAAACCAAAAAATAGTGAATTTAATTAAGAGCTGTGAAAATCTCCTGCTGTTTCCTGTTTGTGCCTGCAACTCTATTTTCCTGTCTTGAGAGATGTCAAGATTTTTCCTTTTGGAATTTGTCATTAAAACAGCAATCCTCTTGCAATTACACAGGTGCTCAATCCATATCAATGGATGTTTTGACATTTCAGGTATTTAAAAACATTCCTTTGTAATTTTCTTGTGTAATTTATATATGCTGATTAAGCTAAGGCAGTAGTAAAAATCAGTAAACTCTACTTTGGACTATAAATACACCATGCAAAAAAGTCTGGGTGATTTCCAAAGTGCAGACTAACATCAGTGAAAAGTTAGCAAGTCCTGGTGACCAGGTCACAGAATTAGACTCCATCAGTGCTGTTGCAAACCTCTTAAAATCTCTGATTGTAGATTAAACAAATACTTTGATCTCAAAGGGTACAAACACCACCTGCAGCAATTAGAGAGCTGACTGAGGATTTGAAATGTAAGAGTAGTTGGTTTTATAGATAAACTCTCAAGGCGCTATATGAGATTTTTTTCAAACTTCATGACAGTATGGGGTAACAGCATCTCCTGTCTTGGAAGCTGTCTACTTCATCTAGAGTGCAATTTTTCTCAATGGCTGCTCAGAAAGAAGACTGGGAAGGAGGGACCAAGATTCCATTTTATAACAAAATCTTAAGAACAGTCAGACTGAGAATAAAAGCAGTCATGAGACTTGCTTCTCTGTACCAGGAATATACAATTGGTATTATTCAGGCATATCATAAATTGTGCTAAGCCAGAGGTGAGCAAACTACGGCCCGAGGGCCACATCTGACCCGTGGGACAGGAGAGCTGGCTGTATTTTAAAGAATCCTTATTGCGGTTGCAGGAAAAAAACATCCCGATGTGTAGAAAGAATAGTAAATATGGCAGGCGACCAGCTTGGCTAAACAGTGAAATCCTTGCTGAACTTAAACGCAAAAAAGAAGCTTACAAGAAGTGGAAGATTGGACAAATGACCAGGGAGGAGTATAAAACTATTGCTCAGGCATGCAGGAATGAAATCAGGAAGGCCAAATCACACTTGGAGTTGCAGCTAGCAAGAGATGTTAAGAGTAACAAGAAAGGTTTCTTCAGGTATGTTAGCAACAAGAAGAAAGTCAAGGAAAGTGTGGGCCCCTTACTGAATGTGGGAGGCAACCTAGTGACCGAGGATGTGGAAAAAGCTAATGTACTCAATGATTTTTTTGCCTCTGTCTTCACAAACAAGGTCAGCTCCCAGACTGCTGCACTGGGCAGCACAATATGGGGAGAAGGTGACCAGCCCTATGTGGAGAAAGAAGTGGTTCGGGACTATTTAGAAAAACTGGATGTGCACAAGTCCATGGGGCCGGATGCGCTGCATCCGAGGGTGCTAAAGGAGTTGGCGGATGAGATTGCAGAGCCATTAGCCATTATTTTTGAAAACTCATGGCGATCGGGGGAGGTCCCGGATGACTGGAAAAAGGCTAATGTAGTGCCCATCTTTAAAAAAGGGAAGAAGGAGGATCCGGGGAACTACAGGCCAGTCAGCCTCACCTCAGTCCCTGGAAAAATCATGGAACAGGTCCTCAAGGAATCAATTATGAAACACTTAGAGGAGAGGAAAGTGATCAGGAACAGTCAGCATGGATTCACCAAAGGGAAGTCGTGCCTGACTAACCTAATTGCCTTCTATGATGAGATAACTGGCTCTGTGGATGAGGGGAAAGCAGTGGATGTGTTATTCCTTGACTTTAGCAAAGCTTTTGATACAGTCTCCCACAGTATTCTTGCCGCCAAGTTAAAGAAATATGGGCTGGATGAATGGACTGTAAGGTGGATAGAAAGCTGGCTAGATCGTCGGGCTCAACGGGTAGTGATCAATGGCTCCATGTCTAGTTGGCAGCCGGTTTCAAGCGGAGTGCCCCAAGGGTCGGTCCTGGGGCCGGTTTTGTTTAATATCTTTATTAATGATCTGGAGGATGGTGTGGACTGCACTCTCAGCAAGTTTGCAGATGACACTAAACTAGGAGGCGTGGTAGATACACTAGAGGGTAGGGATCGGATACAGAGGGACCTAGACAAATTAGAGGATTGGGCCAAAAAAAACCTGATGAGGTTCAACAAGGATAAGTGCAGAGTCCTGCACTTAGGACGGAAGAATCCCATGCACTGCTACAGACTAGGGACCGAATGGCTAGGTAGCAGTTCTGGAGAAAAGGACCTAGGGGTCACAGTGGACGAGAAGCTGGATATGAGTCAACAGTGTGCTCTTGTTGCCAAGAAGGCTAACGGCATTTTGGGCTGTATAAGTAGGGGCATTGCCAGCAGATCGAGGAACGTGATCGTTCCCCTTTATTCGACATTGGTGAGGCCTCATCTGGAATACTGTGTCCAATTTTGGGCCCCACACTACAAGAAGGATGTGGAAAAATTGGAAAGAGTCCAGCGGAGGGCAACAAAAATGATTAGGGGTCTGGAGCACATGACTTATGAGGAGAGGCTGAGGGAACTGGGATTGTTTAGTCTCCAGAAGAGAAGAATGAGGGGGGATTTGATAGCAGCCTTCAACTACCTGAAGGGAGGTTCCAAAGAGGATGGAGCTCGGCTGTTCTCAGTGGTGGCAGATGACAGAACAAGGAGCAATGGTCTCAAGTTGCAGTGGGGGAGGTCCAGGTTGGATATTAGGAAACACTATTTCACTAGGAGGGTGGTGAAGCACTGGAATGCGTTACCTAGGGAGGTGGTGGAGTCTCCTTCCTTGGAGGTTTTTAAGGCCCGGCTTGACAAAGCCCTGGCTGGGATGATTTAGTTGGGAATTGGTCCTGCTTTGAGCAGGGGGTTGGACTAGATGACCTCTTGAGGTCCCTTCCAACCCTGATATTCTATGATTCTATGATTCTATGACTCTCCTGCCTGGCCCCTAAGCTCTTGGCCTGGGAGGCTAGCCCCAGGCCCCTCCCCCGCAGCCTCAGCTCACAGTGCTCTGTGCTGCGTGGTGGCGTGGCTGGCTCCCACTGGGCCGCGCAGCTGCCTGTCCTGCTGCTCTGGGCGGCATGGCTGTAGCGCCGCCAGCCACCAGTGCTCCCGGCAGCGCAGTAAGGGGGCAGGGAGTGGGGGGGTTGGATAGAGGGCAGGGGAGATTGGGGTAGTGGTGGTCAGGGGTTGGGGGTGTGGATAGGGGTCAGGGTGGTCAGAGGGCAGGGAACGGGGTTGAATGGGGGTAGGGGTCACGGGGGGGCAGTCAGGGAGGAGGAGGAGGGGTTGGATGGGGTGGAGGAGGGCAGTCAGGGACAGAGAGAAGGGGTGGTTGGATGGGGCAGGGGTCCGAGGGGGGCAGTCAGGAATGAGAGGAGGGGTTGGATGCAGCGGAGGTTCCGGGGGCGGTCAGAGGACAGGGAACGGGGGGTGCGTGGATGGGGCAGGGGTCCTGGGGGGGCCGTCAGGGAACAGGGGGGGTTGGATGGGGCAGGAGTCCCAGGGACGAGAAGCAGGGGGAGTTGGATAGGGGGCGGAGGGCCGGGTGACGCCTGGCTGTTTGGGGAGGCACAGCCTCCCCTAACCGGCCCTCCATACAATTTTGGAAATCCGATGTGGCCCTCAGGCCAAAAAGTTTGCCCGCCCCTGTGCTAAACTCTAGAGATGTTAAATCTATAGAGCCCCTGCATAGATACAAAATTTGTATCCACCAACATGGTCCACAGACATGGATATCCGTGGATATAAAGTGGATATCCACAGATTTGCTGAGCTTTATAAATTCACATTATGCTTTGAAAATTAATTTGTCAATGGCTGCTATCAGAACTCAAACCATTTCACAAATGTTAAGCTTTGCAACATTATGACTCTCTCCTGGGTGATACATAGCAATATTCTCAGTGAGGAAACTGAGGTCAGACTGAATGATGTGTCCAACTGCAAATTTCAAATTGGTAATGTCCAAGTCAGGACTAGAATCCAAGTCTCTTGTCCTCAGGATCATATTTTACAAAGGAGGTAATATCTTGCAAGGTTAAATATTTGTTTTGCAGTGCAGGGGTACGTGATTGTGCTTGCAAAGGCTTACTTTGGAAAACCTGAGGTGATTGTTGGGGGATAGAGAAGATGAAAGCTCTTCACCTTTAGAAGTCTGGTAGTGTCTTGAAGGCATTGGGGCTTCTTGTGTATAACTATAGTGTTCACTGATAACTTAATTTGTGTATATGTACAAATGAGCTCTAAGGGGAAAGATATTCAAAGGCACAAATGTCAGTTACATTCCTTACTTTAAATAGTATGTAGGTGCCCAATTGCCATTTGTGCCTTCTGAAAATTGACCCCCTGTGTTCTTAGTTGCACAATATAATAAATATATCTGAGAACCTCCTCTTTGGGTTTTATGTAGTTTATTTAATGTAATTATCCAGTGAATATAATTGTCTATCCTCTTTTTTTTTTTTTTTTTTTTCCTGCCATGTTCTTCAGCCTTAAAATGTTAGCACCAGTAAGAGTCATAGCTGGCAGCAGGAGAAAACTATTGGAAAAGGATGGAGTTGGGACCTAGCTGTATCTCTCAGCTATGCCAGACATTGAATAAAAATGTTATGTCCCCAAATACAGAAGTACATTGGATTGAAAGCTCCCACTGGTGCTAGAGCCACACTTACTTTCAGCTGTACGTCTGTTGACTCAACATATAGTCTCTTTTATGAGGTAGTAAAATGAAATATTTGGGCTGCTAGAAGTTCAGATTGTTGAATCAAAACGGTAAGGGTAGAACAGTGTGTGTGTGACTTTATAACTGAGTTCCCCAGCATCTTTTCTAGTTTACCTGCTAGCCCAATTCTTCTCTCATCCCTGTATAAAATTGGGAGTAACTCTGTTGAAAACAAAGGAGTTACAGCAGTATAAATCTAGTGTGAGAAGAGAATCAGGGACATGGTATACAGCTTTTATTTCAGTGCCAGGTAAATGGGTATATTTCTTCTGCACTATAATAAGTATTTTACTGTGGATGATGCTTTCTGTGTAAATGGATTGTCCTGGATATTTCATTGGTGCATTGACAACATTGTATTGCTCTCAAAATTTGTCAGTATAAGAATACAACTTGAAATATGGCCTTCATGCTTACCACTTTGGATAGTTGGGTTCCCAGGAGACAGAACGGAGCTACAGAAATCAAATACTGGAACAGGCTAATTTGTCAGTCCTTCTTTAAAAAAAAAAAAAAAAAAAATCACAATAATAACCAAAAACATCTAAACTAACTAATGATAAATATAAAATGTTTTGACAGGCCCAAACTAGCAGTTAGCACAGGTTGACATTGTATTTCAGCTCCACCTTGCTCTAAGGTAAAATGTTTTTGTACCGTTTCCCATGTTGTAATCAATACATAATACTTAAGTAGAACAGGTGGTGGTAATAAACTCATGCCACTCTTGGACAGCATTACTCTTTTTGAAATACAGTGGATCTATGATGGTGTACGTAGAGGCAGTGGAGGACTTTGCCAATGTGCTTCAGCTCTGTAGCACTGAGGTCTGCACCTGTTAACAAACAGTTCTCCATTTCAGGAGAGACTTTATCTTGGTTCATTGTACCCTATTACAGCCATTGCTACAATAGGGAGTGTAGCACTAGTACACTACTTACTTGGTTTTCTTTTTTCTAGTTTAAATACATACTCTATTTAAAATGGTCTGGTATTGCTAGCAATGTATTTCTGTAATACACAAGCCATCACAATTTGCACTTGTTGGAGACAGAGGCGCCAAGGAACGAATAGCCATGGAGACGGATACAATATCTGTCTTCTCCAGGATGACGTGAGGAAGCTTGTATTGACATCTTCCTGTACTGTCAATGTGTTTGGATAAATAAATTCTGCCCTCCAAGGCTGTCAAACATTTCATACTGACTACATTCACAAAACAGCATTGTTTTCTTGTTCAGTCAGGCCAATGTAAAGGAAAATAAGATTTGAAAAGCACAAACTCCCAGTATTACCCATGCTATAGATGAAAGTGTATCCAAAGGCCTTAATAGTCTCCAGTGTTGTAATAAGACCTCTCTCTCTCTCTCTCTCTCTCTCTCTCGTAATAGACAGAATAATTCACATTATTTACGAGCACTTGAGATCCATGTGATGATTACTTTGTTTGCTTTGACGCACAAGCAAAAAAGATTACCGTTGCTAGTCTATTGATTCAAGGTCAAGAATAAGTGGGGAGGGTTTAACATTGGCTTTAACAGCCAATATCCCTCCTCTTTTCTTCATGTCTCTTTTTTTTTTTTTTTTTTTTTAAAGCTCTTGTCCCTCCCAACAAAACCACAATCTACTTTTAATTTTGAATTTCTCTCCTTCAATCCATGTGTCTACAATATTAATGTTTTAATGAAAGTGTGTGCATGGTTTCTTTGAGATCTTCGAGCTCTGGTCAAGTGTAGGTAGTCTCTTGGTCTATCCAAGGCCGTGATCAAGTGTCTTGATGTTTTCGGTCTTTTGGCCTCGAGATGAAAACCTTGTCTTTGTTTCTGGGACCTTGAAGTGAAAAAATTCTCTAAGTTATAGCTGTTGTTCTTGATGTAATAAACATTTTCTCAGAATGCTGGGGAGGAAGGGCTTATCTTCACTAGAAAGCTTTACCAGCAAAAGTTCCGCCAGCATAGCGCTACCTACAAAACTATTTGGAAGATTGTGTTAGCACCTGGCTGATTTATGCCAGTACCTGGTCCACACACCTTCAGATTGTATTGGCAAAAGACATGTTGCACTGTGGATAGGCATTCCAGTGTCCTGACGAGCTTTCTGTATTTATAACTTTTAAATTGGTATAGACAGTTTGAATATGCAGATTTTTGTGGGGGGAGGGGAGAAGAATACAGTGAGAAAGAGGCGGTGTAGTGATCAATTGTTCCAATTCCAGACACATCAGATTGTTCCAGGTATTCAAAGGAGGGCATAGCAGTACTTCAGTGAAGCTGTAGCTCTTCCGTAACCATACACTTCATGTTGAATCTGATTCAGTTCTATGAAAGTTGTAATTCAAAATGATTTTTCTCATGTGGGACCTGTGAAATTTTACAGAGTTGTTCAACCACATCAGCAGCAGCTGTTTGATGAAGAGGAGTTACCAGCAAATGAGAACGAAGATCAACCTGGTCCATCCAAACGGAAACGCCAGCCAAGTATGTCCGAGACAATGCCACTGTACACACTATGTAAAGAGGATTTAGAGAGTATGGATAAAGAGGTGAGCTAAACTAATTGTGTGTCAGGATTCTAACAGTATCATTGAGTTAATCAGTTATGCATAATAGTATTTAACTCTGTTAAATTATGCACATACATGAAATGACTTTGCATGTTACCAGGTGCGTGTAACTACTGATGGGGAAAAGTCAAGTTACAGTAACTTGAAACAAAAATATTTTAATTGACCTAGAAATACAGTTTTGTTCAACACGCAGCTATGTGCTGTAAAACAAATTTAAACTACATCACTGTCAATACTTTAATGGTCGTAGACCTGTAAAGTAGTTATTTCATATCAATATAATTTTGACACAAAAGAAAATGTATAGGATCTTAAGTTGGTGCATGTTAGTTCTGTAAAATATTATACATTGTCACATTGAATTTCATATAAACGAGGACCTAAAAACCCTTAAGATCACTGATTTAAAAAGCCCATCATCTGTGTGTGACCTTTCAGAAGGAACCATAGTTTCCTTTTCAACTGGCATTCAGTAATACATGCAGTATTTGCCTAAGAAAGGAGAAACAGCTGTTTCATGGAGAGTTGGATATGTGCATTGTTTGATTCTTAAATTATGGTGAAGGTGACTCTTAAAATTTGAAACCTAGTTTCACCTAACAATGAAAGTCAGTGGGGTATGGGAGTAATCCTTTGGAAATAGGATCATGTTCAATGCCAAGGATCATGTTTAAAAAGCCACAGACTTTTTAAAAACTAGCAATATCTTGATTTATTGTTGTTGATTTATGTAAAATTCTAGGTTTACTGGTATTTCTAATGTCTACTTAGATGCTATAGTATACATTCTAGGTTTAATTTACACTTCTTTTTTTTTTTTTAAATGCTGTGTAAAATAATGAATATTACATGGTAAAATATTTAGATCAAATGCATAAAATAAGGCCACTTCATATAAGGCAGTAAGATAATATTAATTACAAAATAATTACAATGAACAGTTGCAAACTGAATTTGCCATCTGCGGGTATTGTCAAAGGTTAATATGCCAACACCTGAACAAAAGGTGTATTCGTTAAAGGGATATTATTCTCAGTGCATTTAACTTAATTTTCCAGCTCTCTTGTTTGCATCACAAATCAAACAGTAAACATAGAAGGGCAGTATATATTAAATAATAGTTTTTTTACATTAGCTGGGATTGGTATTGTTTGCAATTCCATCTGGGCTTGGAGTCTTCAGAATACTGTCTTGGAGATGGATATAATATTTTCCATACAGCTTGGTCAAGAGTCTGCCATTCCTTTTGCATGCTGGATTGAAAAGTATAATGAGCAGTCCTGTTTACATCACATTTGTTTGCTGGTTCTCCCGAATAATCAATTATTCTTATTTATAGCACTTATGGTCCCTAGTTAAAGACCCAGACTGCATTGTCCTAGGTGCTGTACAAACACAGTAAAGTGACTGTTCCTGCACCAAAGAACTTACAGTGTAAGTTCAGACATACCGGGGGCGGGAGGGTGAGGGGAGTACAAGGAAACAATGAGACACTATTGGTCATTATTGGTCAGCACAGTACACCACCAGCCTAGCTGTTAAGCTTTTTTGTAGGCACCACAGCAAAAAAGTTTTTGGATTTTTTTTTAGGAGATTTTCAAATTAGAATAATGTATTAGTTTTGCAGATGTTTACAGGAAGCTCCTTCCACGCATAAGGCATGGCATGGGAGAAAGCAGTTTTCAAACAAGTACGTTGGAAAATGTAACAAGTAGGTGATGGAGGCTGGCATTGTGGGCAGAGGTAGGCATGAAGGAGAGATGATCGGTGGGGTAGGGATAGGCTATAAAAGGGCCTTGAAAGTGAAGTGAAGTGAAGTAGCTTACTTTGTGATAGCTGAGGGTAGAATTTTCTGCTCAGGCATTTGTCAGAGAACCTTTCTTGACTCCTTACTTCTTGGACCATCTCTGAAGTGACTGTTCCAAACTCTGTTCATTCCTCACACTTCCATATTTTTCCATCTGCAATGTAAGGGCTGAATAGTGATCATGTGACAACAGCAAGCTGCTTATAAGTGTGTTGTGATAGCAGTAGCTATGTTTCTGAATATGGACTACATTGCTTGCTTTCCTGTTCCTGTGCATGTGATCTACTTTTGAGCTTCTCTTGTTTCATGTTTCATCCGGTAACTTAAACTTTTCTTCCAACATCTGGCTCCCAGATGACACAATAGCTAACCTTCCATTGCTTGGATTTTCCATGTAGGAGCCCTGATGATGAGGTTACTTGAACTGGCAATGCTCTCAAGAACAAATGTGATTCTGTGCCAAGTCTAAGTCATTGTAAGGAAGTGTTATCACCTACCCAATCCAAAGCAGCCATTTATTTCTGGTTGTGTCACTTGGTCCTTCTCACCTATGCTGTTCATAGCTGATCTTCTGGTTAAGCCAAATATGATATTAAAAAGCATCAGGACTACAAAGCATCATAACCTCTGTTCTGACATTTTTGTGCTGAATTTGGAATAGTAATTTTGTGGGGAGAGCTGTAGAGGTAACATGGTACTTATTATGGAAAAGTACTGATTGAACTGGAAGCATAATACAGGGAGATTGGTCTAATACTTCAGATAATGATCCAGATTCCTTCAATGACTTGAAGGATTTCAGAATGCCCTGAAATGACAGAAATGCCTGTAATCAGCTCTATCATGTTAAATTACAAAGTTACAAGTGACACACTAATGAAACATTAGAAACTTTAAAGTTTTCTAATGCTCTTTTTATTCTGAAATAGCTAAATGTATTCTAGTGTTCTAGGTGCATTATAAACAAGTGTGTATTCTCTGCAGTTTTCCATTAGTTCTTCTTGGTTCTCTTACAGCACACATTAAATTGAGATAATTATCTCTTTTTAGTTGATTACTAAGTATTATTGATAACTCCTTCAGTGTTCGAAAAATATCTTTCCTATAGTTTTTCATTAGATAGACTGCCACTTCTTAAAAGTGTGTTTATTGCTTCTGAATGTTCTGACTGAGCTACAGGGTGAATGTTTGTACAGAAAAATGTAAGACTTAAGATTATAGAAACATATCAGTTTCAATAAGATTAATACTGTATGAGAACCTCGGTATCTGGAACCTTGTCTTGCCATCTTATCCTCATCGGTGTCCTCAGACAGCCCATGTGAAAGTGATTCAGCTTCATAGCATGGCGTCTGTACACGGTCCAGGTTTCACGTGCATACATCAGAGTTGGTAAGTATCATTACATGTATATGTGTGTGCATGTGATGATACTATGCGGCACGCAGGAGACCTGGTGGAATTTGAACACTGAAAGCACAGCTCTGGAGAAAAGACACTGCCTGTTAATGGTCCAGCCTAACAGCAAAGAACTTTGCTCTTTTCTTCTGCTCTGTCAGCTTCTCTTACAGAAATCATCAGAGATCACCTATGTGTAGCTAGGAAGTGGAGGCAAGGACAAGGAAAATCAAAATGAACCTAAATTAACTACTAAAAGTGAATTTAAGATTAAAAAATGACCTGTAGGAATTTTACCTCTAAACTTATAAGGATCTCCCTGTAACTTGCAAAAGAATGCATCAAAAAGAAATGCACTCTGTATCAAAGTGAATGTAGTGTTCGACAGCATGGGAAATTTGCTATTCTAGACACACACTCACACTCACACTCTCTCTCTCCGTCATTGGGATTAGGATTATCTTTAAGCATTTAAGCCTCCAAGCATTTTTTCATTGTAACTAATGGAGAACTTCCATTAGTAAAGTCTGTTCATGGATGAATCTGCTTCTCTTGCAACCAGTTGCAAATAGATTTATGTAACTAACTTGTTTCCTCCCCTTGTTTGCAGTAGAAAAGCAAATGCACATAGCTGTAGAGTATCATCCCAACAAGAAGGAAAGATGTTCACAAATTGGAAAACATCCAGAGAAGAACAACAAAAATAATTAAAGGTCTAGAAGACATGACCTATGAGGAAAGATTGAAAAAATTGGGTTTGTTTAGTCTGGAGAAGACTGAGAGGGAGCATAACAGTTTTCAAGTGCATAAAAGGTTGTTACAAGGAGGAGGGTGAAAATTATTCTAATTAACCTCTGAGGAAAGGACAAGAAGCAATGGGTTTAAATTGCAGCCATGGAGACTTAGGTTGGACGTTATGAAAAACTTACTGTCAGGTTAGTTAAGCACTAGAACAAATTGCCTTGGGAGGTTGTGGATTCTCCATCACTGGAGGTTTTTAAGAACAGGTTAGACAAACACCTCTCAGGAATGGACTAGTATTGTTTAGTCCTGCCTTGAGTGCAAGGGACTGGACTAGATGATCTATTGAAGTCCTTTCCAGTCCTACACTTCCGATTCCTCAGAGCAAGTGCATTAAGAACAGCTCCACCTCCTTCCCTCCTCCCCCAAAAATCCTTCTCCAAAACCCAGCCTTTTCTTGCATATGGATCATAAGTATCTTTTCTATTTTAGCTGTCACGTACAGATCTTTTTTTATTAATGGAGATATCCCATCTCCTAGAACTGGAAGGGACCTTGAAAGGTCATAGAGTCCAGCCCCCTGCCTTCACTAGCAGGACCAAGTACTGATTTTGCCCCAGATCCCTAAGTGGCCCCCTCAAGGATTGAACTCACAACCCTGGGTTTAGCAGGCCAATGCTCAAACCACTGAGCTATCCCTCCCCCTTTTCATAAATTTCATGGTCATAGAATTTTAAACATCTTAAATTTCACAGTGTTGAAAGATAGCATGAATATATATATATTTTTAAATGGCAAAATATAAACATATTGTAAAGCCCTTAAGTTAACAAAAGCAGGTGTGGGGGGAGGGGGAGTTTGGGTTTTGAATGTGAGTATGGAGCGTCCTGCAACTGTCTTCCTTCATTCCCTGTTTCTGCACTGAAAACACTTGTCCATGTTTAGACACAGCTCTCTCTGCATCCATGGAGTTCATTGGAATTGTCAGACATCATGAGCTAGCCTTGTGAGATGGGGGATTCTGCCTTCCACTGACTTCCAAAACTGTACCTCAGGCAAAGTACATTCCATTTCATTGGCAATATTTTTGTAAGCAGGAATCTCCAGCCTACAATTCTTGTCAATGCCAGGAATTGCATTGAGATGTTAAATCCAACATCAACAGGTGCATTTGTGCAGGGTCAAAAATACGCACAGCTTTTAGGAATCTTGCTGCAACTTGTTGAAACTTTTGAGCTTTTTTTTTTTCTACATGGCTTGACTTCTCTACAGCTTTAATATTGTCTGAGCTTCTTTGCCATGCAAGAAAACACCTGCTGAGCACTGGCATTTAACTCAATGTTGTCAGAGTGATTTTTGTTTGACTGCGCTTCAGCCCAGAACAGTACATCCATTACTTTGTTGTAAGCTTTGTGGACTCTGACATGTCAAGATTCAAACCAACTTAAGTCCATCAGTCCTCTGGCAATCTTGGCAACAAACTGAATTTCCTCATTCAGCTGAGCATCATTTAGAAGGGTTGAAAGTTCTATTAAAACTGGTATTGTGCAGCCCAAAACTAGGAAGTCCAACAAGTAATTACTGGCTCTGGGGGAAATGCAATTTTTTGTTCCCCCATTTCAGTCTCATTTGCAATGTGTACTGCCTGTATCAAAGATTGCGGCTAGGGTAGTGTTTAAAGATCTTTTAATGTAGCTGAGCAGTTTATCAACTTTACCAAACTTGCACCTTCACAGAAACCTTTTGAAGGTAGTTCTGTCATAGATTATTTGCACTTGGTAAGCAACTCCTTTTTCGTATGTTCCATTGAATGAATTTGCACAGCTTTGGGTGATCAGGTTTTTCCAGCGGTATATTAGTACTTGCAAATGCATCCACAAGTTCCATTGTAGCTAAATGACAGATCTCTGAGCTCTGTCGTCTTAAAAAGAGAATAAGTTTTGGGTGTGTTTTGTTTTTCATTTTGTTTCCCAGCACTGCACTATCTGCAGCCGCTTTCTGAGTCTAAGTGGCACTGAACCATTGCTTGCCATGTGGGATCCAACAAAACATTGTAGCTTGTACAAAACAGTTTGTCACCATCGGTATGTGGCTGCCAAATTCTTTCATACGATCCGCTGCAGTAATGATTGTAGAGGTTTTTGATTTACTTTGGACACTCATTTTAAAATAATTTCACTTGTCTTCCAGTAGGCTATCAGTTGAAATCACTATGCTACAAAACCACCCTGGATGCCCATATCTACCAATCAGTGAGTTGAGCCCTGAGTGTTTGCTGCTGTAAAGTGTCAATCAATAAATCCTGTCAAGTTCATGACCTTTCTTTATATTGAAACAAGCTTATAATCCTGTCTGGAACCTGTAACTGTGCATATAACTGCATTGGGTTTTACTATAGGGTAAAAGTACACAAAAGACCAGATTTCAATGTCCATGATGCATCTTTCACAGCTGTGAATTTGGTAGGACCCTACTTGTACAGAACTATGGCTATTAAAAATCTGCTCTTACACTTCTGACTTCAGATTATTCTTACAAGAATTTTCATTATGTATGCATGGCTTCTTAAAATACATGCACTATACATTACATAGAAATTAAATTCTGATTCCCTTCTATAAATTGTTAACTTGGTTAGCTTCAAGAACATGCAGAGGAGAACCAAATTTTAGTTGCTCTTGTTAACTCTTCTTTCAGTTGACCCATTGGCCTTCTGGAGGTGTGACCCATGTTTTAAAATTTGCCTTAATTCTGGGTGAAGTGGTCTGAATTTTTTTTTTCAAGGAGGCAGGATGAGAATGGATGAAAGTACGCATCTTTCATCTTTCGAAAGTAGCAGAGTCTCAAAGTTGTTAAATGCAGTGGGCTACATTGAAGACAATTATGGGTTGTCTAGGGAATATGACAACCATCATGAAAGTAAGTTTGCCAAAACAACTTGTATAGCTTGTGCTGTTACTTATGTCATATAGATTATCGGTTTGTCCAGACATTTGGTGGAACTGGTTGTATTTCCCAGTTTCTGTTCAAGCACTTCCAGTACCTCCCATGTTCCTGCTCTCTTCCTTCTTTAGTTCTCTTCTTGAAAGGTCCCCTTCTGCAACCTCCTTCCCTTACGTGGTCCCTGAACTAAGCCAAGTCTAGCTGTACTCTTGTCTGCAGCCCATCTCATCTGTCAGCTTCCTGTGTAGGAAAGCTTGATGTCTGCATAGTATGGACATTGATCAAAGACCCATTTCCCTCCCCAATGTGTCCATTCCAGCCAGCTCACAATGTGCAGTATTCAGCTTTTATTACCTAAAGTTTTAGTAATGCAAGACTATAAATGTCATTTGTTTTTTTTTCTTTGTTTCAATATTTTAATTGGCTGTCACTTTAAGTATATGATAGACAAATGTTAAACCTGTGGTGCTAGGACTTTGGCATCCAAATACCCCATTACATACACAGAGCGCATGTGGTTAGCAGTTGCATCAGAAAATTTCCATCCGGTTTGTAATGAAAATAGACTGCCTAAACTGTTGTGGGAATAAGTAAGATGTGTTGTTAATTATTTTTTGGCTACGACTTTATTTTTGTAGTTCTACGAACAGGATTAAAGAATGTTTTGTTGTTTGGTGGCTTGTAAAGTATAATGTCAGACTGTCTATCAACCTATTTTTCTCCTTTGATTATTAGAGAGAACTGTGATAATTGAAGTTGTAGAACACATTTAAGTACATCAACTGCAACCCAATGTCTAAAAGAAAGATCCCAGCTTATTTTGAGTGATAGTGAGAAAATGAAATTAAGGGATGCAACAATTGTAAAAGCACCATTTAAGTCTATAGGAATGTAAAAGGTAATGATTTTACCTGTAGAAGAAAAAAATGAAAACCTAGAGTGGGAGATGGAGGAACATGGGGGAAGTAGACAATGGGATAGAATTATTTGCTTTCATATATTTCATATGTTCAGTTCTGAAGAGATTCAGAACATTAGAGAGGACTGGATCTAGACTAGTTCTAATAGTTGTTTATGCAAACTTCCATTTCAGCTTAAGGCAATTGGAATACATAGTCAACGACCTTTTCCAGAAATCAGCATTGATCATTTTTAGACACTAGAAATCAGTCTAATGAAAAACATTGGAGAATGGAATTAGAAGCCGGTATCATGGCAATTGAAATAAGTAAAGTTATGAAACAAATGCAGTGCAGACAAATCCATAGTACAGTTTGAGTTGGTAACTGACATTTTGAAAGATTTATTCACTGTTTTCCTAGCAAGTTTTTGTCTGCAGCATATCAATTTACTGGCCTGGCTCCACAAATTTTTTCAGTGGTTTACCAGTTTTAATGTTCAATATGCTTTTTCAACAGGGCATCTTTGCTCAGCCATGCTCAAGGCAAAGTAGCTTTTGAATGTATTCTTGCAACAGATTTTTGAAGTACTAAAATGTGTTCAGAGGTTTTTAACCATTAAAGCAGGAAATAATGTGATAGCTGCTTTCATTTCACATCAAACCAGGCATCAAATACCAAAATATCATCCCTGTTTATACAAATAGAAAAATCAGTCTCTTTTAGTAAAGAATAACATAGTATACTTAATGCCTGCTGCAGTTAGGGTTTTCTGTTTTCTCTATAAAGGCATTTATAAAAATCCATTCTTCTCTTAAACTTGGTGAATTAAAAAATAGCATGGGGGCAAATTACAAGTATTCTACAATTCTTTCAAAACTGCACCCTTGAAGCATCTGTAGGTTATATGGAACCTTTGGAAAACCTTTTTGATGTCATTCTGTCAGGAAGAAAGTAGTTGGAGTTTTTACACCTGGTTTTAGCTCATTTGTGGAGAGACCTTTTTTTTTAAAGTATCTTCACTATATGCTTTGTGCTGTTATATGCTGCTGGCAAAATGCTACTTAAGGCAGTGAACCCCACACTTCACTGTGGATTTCTAAGGTTGCTCTATAGCTTCTGTCTATCTTCTGACATGAGACACTTCCCCAATTAGTCCTTAGCAGTGTTCTGATTATGTGGCACAAATTACCTTTTGGATCTGACTTTTCAGTATTTTCATTTCTAATAGAAAATCTCATTATTATATGTAAAATGAAGTATCGCTCTTTAATGGGTGCCTCCCAGAGAATAAGTAGTGTAAAAAAGTAATGGTTTGTTTCTCCAGTGAGGATGAGGCAAAACTCTGTTGAAACCATGTAATTCAGTAACCATGTTTTAGCATATGTCCCTACTTAGGTTATAACATAACTTCTAAACTGAATGCTGCTAACCCTGTCAACGCTAGTCTGACAGAGTTTAAAATGAGTTAGCCTGAGCCGTGTTAAAGCACTTTGCAAAATGTTCAGCTAATATAGTGATATGGTCCTGTGTCTCATCACAAAATAGCAAAAATTGTTTACTTGTAGATTATGATGTTTAACCCATTGATACTCCGCCTGAGGCTCATGAGCCCCAAGTGGCTCTTTAATGCGTCTCCTGTGGCTCTTTGCAGCACATGATATTGGTTAATAATTAAATCGGTGTTTCAATCGAAGTTTATTAACCAATCAGGATGCTTTTACTATGTTGTTAACAAATTGTAGAATATTTGGTCTGTCATTTTGCTGTGAGAAATATTTAGTAAATGAAACTATGAATTCACATACTGTGGCTCTTTTGGGTAATGTTGATCTCTAATTCGGCTCCTGAACCACTGAGGTCTGAATATCACAGTGTTACCATGTGTCTGTTTCCGTTACCCTACTCAGTTGAAACAGGTTAACTCCAGCATGTCTGTTCCACTAGCATTTTGGTCTGCTAGTTGTCTGCTCATGTCTTTTCTCTAACTTACTTTGTTCTGTTTTAAAGTATACTAATTATTCCAATATATTTTAACGTAAAGAAAACAGTAGCTTTCAAAACATTTACTTTAGAAAACATGTATACCAGTCTGTAATAGATGAATTGAAAATTTAAACTGAAAATGTGTTAAGAGTTTTTGGTCAGTAAAAGTGCAAGGCCAGGCTGTTAGATACTAGATCAAGTTACTTATAAATTAAATAACATCATAACATACACAGTTAATGTTTGTTTAATCAGGATCTCATGGAAAAATCTAATATTTTCTTCATCCCATACCATAAAATTACTTTGACATTGATATTACACGCAGACAAAATTGCTTGCTTAATTGAGCAATTTTTGAAGAAATGTATTGTTCCCCTTGCTTGTTTTTACAGCATTCATTTTTTTGGCCAAAGTTGCCTGTCTCAGGGAGTAATAGTTTACTGAATTATCCACTCCGCTTTTTTCTTTTTTGGTATGAACTTCTTAGAACTGCAGGAATTCTAATTACTGTTTCAGCATTTATCAAGATTATTTGGACTCTGCATAGGTATGGGTTATAAAGAGCTTTAGGGCTGGAGCCCTCTACTGTTATGAAGAAATTGCTGTCGCCATGAAGTCCCAAAATGAGTGACTTCCTGGGCACAGCCATATTTCTAGCTTAATGAAATAATTGAGGCTACCTGTATTCACTTTCATGTTGGATCTTTTTAAAATAACTTTGATACAATAAAGTGCATGTTGGTTTTGATTTGGACTATGTACCATGATACAGTAGCTGTATCCAGTGTTCTCTCTGTCCCCTCTGTGATAGAGCAAATGTGATGTTAGGAGATCTGTACCTGAGCTGGAGGTTGAACATGAATATCTAACATATCACTTGCTTTGCCACAGAAATGTTGAGAGAATGCTGGCTATAGCTGACATACCTTGACACAAAGATCATATCCAAACCAGTATAGTGCCTTAGAACTGAAATGGTTAATGAAGATGCATTATAGAAATTGTAGGCTTCAAAATCTAGGCCTGTTCTTTTATTATATATGGATCCTCTTTTAAAAAAAAAAAAAAAAAAAATTACTTAGTTTGACTTAAGTGATGGCTAGACCCAATCATAGAATAGGCAGATCTGCACAAACTGTTGTATGTAGCTGGATCAATGTACTTCTATTCTGACTTCAGTAATGGGAACATTGTAGGTCAATGAGTCTAAAACAAAGTGCTAGATTTTGATGCATCTGTTGTATACACACATTGTCCCCTGGGGATGAGATTAATAATCCTTTTAGTGCGATCGGAGTTCTGACTTGAACATATTCTTTAGAGATGCTGGATTAGTCAGTGTATCAAAACCTAAAACATCCTCATTGCACCCGCCCACCAACTTGCATCTCACACATTTCACTCCTGTTATACAGTAAAATTACTTTTTCAACAGAGGTTGTCTAAGTATAATACAGTGATATTAGCTAACATATGTATTTTATTGTAATGTGTTCTCACTGACAAACATAAGTTGGGAAAATGCTAGGGTAGAATACAATTTCAAAGCATAGTTTCTGTGACGCTGAACATGAAGACTTCTGTTTATGGGAAGTCAGCATAGGCACGTACATGTCTCACTGTGTTCAGTACTGAGAGTGTTAACTCAGTCTTTCAAGGTAAATTACACTCTTCCAGGTAATGCTAGAATAGGGGGGAAAAAACAAGAAATGTTTTAAGAGGAATTAATTATGGGAAATTTTCAGAACTGAGATGCAAGTGCTAAACTCTCCTTTCAGATACATGCATATAACTCCCACTGAAGTCAGTGGGTCTTGTATGCATGCATCTTGAGGGCAGAATTCTGGCTTTTAATGTATTCTTACAAAATACAGAATTACAAGGAAAGTAATGATAAATAAGAATGTAAACAACTTGTGTTTACATTGTAGGTATAACTTTCCTCTTTTCCCAGCTTTGCAGGTGCTCGAGTCTTTTTGTTCGCTTATCTCTATTTTGTACACAGTTTTTCTTTTTCATTGTGGCTTCCCATTTTCTGGTTTCCATAACTGAGCTTTAAATCATTTCCTATATCAAAGGAAACATTTAGGAATTCTGCAGTTTTGTGCTATGGGTACTTTGGGGTATTTTTTGTGCAAATTCTGTATGACACATTTTAAAAATATATTGCACATTCTTGCTTAATGGATTAGTTCATTTATGCTAGTAGTAGTAATACCTGGAGCTTTGGATCTTGAAATTCATTTTAATAAGGTAAGTAAATCTCACCATGTGCTTGCAAGAAGGGAAAAGGGAGCAAAGTGATGGAATTCATCATCCATTGAAGTCAATTGGGAATCTTTCCATTATTTCAGTGGGCTTTGGATCAGGTACATTGTGTGCAAGGCCACAGAAGGAGTGAGGGCAGGGAGAGGTGCCTTAAATGTACATCCTGACTATAACATATATGATTGGCCTGACCCTGCCTTCTGCTTTAGGTAAATAGCAATTACTGCTAATGGCAAAAAGAGGCCAAGATCTTCATATTCTAGTAAAGTAGAAATGGGGGATTTAAAATATCTTAGTGTGTGGAGAAATTTTGATTTCTCATATACATATTGGGACAAAGTCCACAGGTAGGTCTTTATTGAAGAGGGATTATACAGACTTCAGATGAGGAACACTGAACATTTATAATTGGACAACTTTGCAGCATTATAGGATGTTCAGTATTACTTTTAAATTGAAGTGAGGTGCACATGAATGGTGGTCTTAAGTTATGGACAGGGCTTCTGTTTTTCAAGGTTTATTCATTTCATTTTTCAGGGTTTATTTTTTAGCTAGTTTTGTCTTTTATGTAGGTGTCCAAAAATCAGGGGAAGGGGAAGGTTCCAGGCTCTGTCTTTGTAATGAGAAATTTCTTTAATGTTTGCTAATGCATTTTAACATAGTCCGGGTTCAAATAGCACTATGTTACAATGCACCAGGGAATTTTTAGTGCATGCCAGCAGGGTCTACACAGATCAATTAATGTGCAGCACGTTAGTGCGCCTTAAAAGTCGCCCCCCCCCCATAGTCCGCATTACTGCTTCATGTATACAAGCCCTTAAATCCAAGTAACCATTTCTAGTGTTTTTCTGGTGTTTACTGGATAAACACTTTATTCTTTTCTTTTTTTTATTGGGGGAGTGTTTATCAGTTGAAACGAAAATCAGTTATGGATTATTTAGATCACCTTTATGTAAAAGAAATGTGATTGGAAATCAATTATACACCAATTGTTTGTTTTAGGATTTCAAAACTAATAGAATACTTGAATAAATTCTAAATAGTTCTTCTGAAAGATTTCCAGGCTAAAGTAGCAATTTCTAAGTGTTTCTGAAGCTTCACTTCAGTAATAACACTGGTCTACAATTTTTGAGAAGTCATCTGCTTCAGAGATAAAATGTGCTATTTATTATGTATTTTGATGTGCTGAATTCAAATATGACAATTAAAACAACTGATTGGCTACTGTTTCTAAGATATTTAAGTTTTTACATTTTATGTCTATGTATATTGTGTAGATAGCAGAGTTTTAATCATAAATTGTAAACCTAGGTCTTTTCATGTGTTTATGGTTGCTTTACATGATAATATTTCACCTGTCCTGTTTATGTAACACTTTAAAAATCAGCAAAAGGGTTATATAAATAAAATTTATTATGAAACAAAAGGCAAAAAACTATTATGTACATAGTTTAGTCCTATTCAGTGTCTACTCGGCGCTTCTTGGCTTGTCTCTTGTATTCATTAAATGGAGCATCTCTTGTCACTGTCCAGCAATAGTCTGCAAGCATTGATGGGCTCCATTTGCCCTGATAGCGTTTCTCCATTGTTGCAATGTCCTGGTGAAATCGCTCGCCGTGCTCGTCGCTCACTGCTCCGCAGTTTGGTGGAAAAAAATCTAGATGAGAGTGCAAAAAATGTATCTTTAGTGACATGTTGCAACCAAGGCTTTTGTATGTCTTGAGGAGGTTTTCCACCAACAACCTGTAGTTGTCTGCCTTGTTGTTTCCGAGAAAATTTATTGCCACTAACTGGAAGGCTTTCTATGCCGTCTTTTCCTTGCCACGCAGTGCATGGTCAAATGCATCATCTCGAAGAAGTTCACGAATCTGAGGACCAACAAAGACACCTTCCTTTATCTTAGCTTCACTTAACCTTGGAAATTTTCCAGGGAGGTACTTGAAAGCTGCTTGTGTTTTGTCAATGGCCTTGACAAAGTTCTTCATCAGACCCAGCTTGATGTGTAAGGGTGGTAACAAAATCTTCCTTGATTCAACAAGTGGTGGATGCTGAACACTTTTCCTCCCAGGCTCCAATGACTGTCGGAGTGGCCAATCTTTCTTGATGTAGTGGGAAGCTCTTGCACGACTATCCCATTCGCAGAGAAAACAGCAGTACTTTGTGTATCCAGTCTGCAGACCAAGCAAGAGAGCAACAACCTTCAAATCGCCACAAAGCTGCCACTGATATTGGTCATAGTTTATGCACCTCAAAAGTTGTTTCATGTTGTCATAGGTTTCCTTCATATGGACTGCATGACCAACTGGAATTGATGGCAAAACATTGCCATTATGCAGCAAAACAGCTTTAAGACTCATCTTCGATGAATCAATGAACAGTCTCCACTCATCTGGATCGTGAACGATGTTGAGGGCTGCCGTCACACCATCGATGTTGTTGCAGGCTACAAGATCACCTTCCATGAAGAAGAATGGGACAAGATCCTTTTGACGGTCATGGAACATGGAAACCCTAACATCACCTGCCAGGAGATTCCACTGCTGTAGTCTGGAGCCCAACAGCTCTGCCTTACTCTTGGGTAGTTCCAAATCCCTGACAAGGTCATTCAGTTCACCTTGTGTTATGAGGTGTGGTTCAGAGGAGGAGGATGGGAGAAAATGTGGGTCCTGTGACATTGATGGTTCAGGACCAGAGGTTTCATCCTCTTCCTCTTCCTCGTCTGACTCAAGTGAGAATGAGTCTGGTGCATCAGGAACCGGCAGTCCTTCTCCGTGGGGTACTGGGCGTATAGCTGATGGAATGTTTGGATAATGCACAGTCCACTTTTTCTTCTTTGACACACCTTTCCCAACTGGAGGCACCATGCAGAAGTAACAATTGCTGGTATGATCTGTTGGCTCTCTCCAAATCATTGGCACTGCAAAAGGCATAGATTTCCTTTTCCTGTTCAACCACTGGCGAAGATTTGTTGCACAAGTGTTGCAGCATATGTGTGGGGCCCACCTCTTGTCCTGATCTCCAATTTTGCAGACAAAATAAAGGTGATAGGCTTTCTTAACCATAGTGGTTATACTGTGCTTTTGTGATGCAAAAGTCACTTCACCACAAACATAGCAGAAGTTATCTGCACTGTTCACACAAGTACGAGGCATCTCTGCTCACTTTGGCTAAACAGAAATGTGTCCCTTTGCAAAATCAAACACTGACAAATAAGAGAGCACGACACTGTATGATTTCTAGAGCTGATATAGGGCAATTTGTTCAGCAGAGTGATGTAAGCTTCGTTATGATTGCATCATCCATGACTTCTAGGAATAACCTGATGCAATTCATATCATGTATGACGCAATACCAGCTTCAGATTGCATCATTCATTGTTTTGCCTAAAAAGCAAGTACTGTCCAAACCCAGTCATAGATTTATTCATAGATCCAGTCAAAGATGTATTTTAGTCATTTCTGGTTTAAATTGAGATCCCTTCCCTTTATAACTCACTTATCCTCCGCCATTCCCAAGTCAAGGGTCATATATACTGACCCAATAGCATATCTTGAAAACTAGAGCCAATCAACAATTTTAAGCATCATTTTCGTTCTCAGTGACCCAGAATTAGTAAAGTTTGACTACATTTATTTCAGAAGCATTTTGGCTGTAGAGCAGTGTAATTTATTACCCTTGGGGAATGAATTGAAAGAGAATATAATTTCTTGCAGTTTGTGGCAACATTCAGCAGGTATTGATGGGTAAAATAAAATAGTGAATGTACAAAGAAAGTTCTTATTTTTTTGTAACTTGAGTAGCTCCTAAAAAGCAACCTCCTTATTCTTTTGCTTATGAAATTGCTGTTTCTAATAAATGGCAGTTTATGCACTTGTTGTCTTCATTTTAAGTGCACAAATAGTTAGGCTTTATCTTTAGGATCTTCAGTTCCCCCCACTTTCTCCCCCAAAAAGTCATGTGACTGTAAGACTGCATCAAAATATCTTTCAGATTGAAGTAGTTGAGTTTAATATTATTTAATGTAAACTGCTTAAGCTGATTGTTAAAGTAAAGCAAATAACAGAAGTTTCACAAGAGAAATATTGGGGAAAGTTGTATCTGCCATGGTATTGGGATGGGTAAATTTTACAACCTGATTGTTTTTAGATTATCTATTATGTTTCCTTGTCCCTTACAAATATATGTTTCAGGAGATGCTGTCTGTAGTTATTAGCTGAATTCTTTATGGATTAGTTGTAGGGATAATGATTGAGTCTTACGGCTGCTGGATTTTGTAGATCAGTTTGATACTTTTTTCCTCCTCTTAAGGAGGAAAAAAAAAACTGGGCATCCTAGCTGCACATGATAGGATATGCCAGATTTTTCTTAAATCCACCAAATGAACACACAAATGAATTTGAGGAAAAACTCTGTCATTTGCTGTCTAATGGATTTCACTGTACAACAGTTATTTGACTTGAACATGGGTAAAATTTTGTCCCAGCATTCCTTAGTGTTTCCTTCACATGTTTGTGTTCAGAGAAGCCTCGACATTTAGGTTAGGTCTACACTGGGGGGGGGGGGATCGATTTAAGATACGCAAATTCAGCTACGTGAATAGCGTAGCTGAATTCGAAGTATCCGATCCAACTTACCCCGCTGTGAGGACGGCGGCAAATCGACAGCCGCGGCTCCCCCGTCGACGGCGCTTACTCCTACCTGCGCTGGTGGAGTACGCGCGTCGATTCGGGGATCGATTGTCGCGTCCCGACGAGACGTGATAATTCGATCCCCGAGAGATCGATTTCTACCCGCCGATCCAGGTGGGTAGTGAAGACAAGCCCTTAGACTTAGGCAATGTCCAGTATGAGCTCCCTTAATGCAGCAAGCCTGCAGTAACAAATACCCTAGCAGATACATTCAGTTACTTGAAATGGAACTTCATGGGGTAGACCGCATCAAAAGGTGGTGAAAGATTTTTCCTGGATGTCTGAAAGCTACAGATGAAGCTGTTTGCCAGTGAAGCTATTTGCCAAAGAACAATCAGTACCAGCCTTCTGTATAAGGTTGTGCCGGGGGAGATGATCCCCAATCACTTTCCCTTTGCAGCTCACCTTCAGTTGTGAAATCTAAAGAGCTCCAGAAAAATAGACCACACCCTTTTAAAGGGTAACAGTGAACTCCTCCCCCCCCCTCCCCCATGCAAAAGAGATCCTATAATTTTTAAGGAGAACTATTCTAAGAAAAGCCACACACAACACCAAAATCACTCTCTTTAAGGGTCATGTACTGTGCTATATAAAAATGTATTGCTATTCGTAACAGAAATGCTCCAGTGCTTTGAAACCTCCATTTATTTCTCAGAGGAAGTGGTCTGTGGTGACTTGGCCTTTCTTGACATTCAGTAGAGTGAAGAAAGGTAGAGCGCATAGGAGGACAAAGGATAGAGAAGGGAGGAGAACTCTAGCTGCCCTGTGCTCTCAGTGATAGTTAACATTCTGAAAATTTTGATATACTGAGAAAATCTCTTGTTTATTCTGAGTATGTCAGGTAATGGTATAGCTCAAGTTAATTTGGCAAAGTTATTTTGAGGTCTGCTGAAAGGCCCTTTTCTTCAAAACTGAAAAAAGACCGTTTCAGAGCACTGCCTCATTCATCTTTAAGATAGCAGAAATACTCGGTCTCTTCAGAGCCTCAAGAACGCACAAGGAGAGAGACTCAACAAAAGTGAAAAAACACTTAAATAAATATAAATAAAAGATGATAGAGATGTAACATTCTCAGTCTTTATCTGTACTTTTTACTTCACGCAATTAAAGCACTGGAAGAATATACTGGGGCCTGTGTTTATTTTTAACTAGTATGTGGTGGCCTAACTAAACTTTGCAAATGTTACATTAATTCTAGTACAGTTTTTTAATTTAATACTTTCAGACAAGTTTCTGAGCACCATTTATTCATTCATCCTTTAAATTTTCAAGCAACATTGATCCTTGCCTTTTTCTCAGTCCTCCCCACCTGCATCAGTTCCATACTGAGATGACTCTTTGTTTCAGCAAAGTCAGAGTATATTCTGAAATTCAGTTCAGGAAATGGTGTTAAAATGGTCTACTGAGTGGCAAAGAGGACTGTATTGCTTATCCAGTGGTTTCTGCTGCACTGTGTCCATTGTGCTTGCTTGTTCATGTACATGTACTGTCTGTTATAAAACTGTATTCGTATTAATGTTGACAGTATTGCTTGTATGCAGTGTTGTTGTAGCCATGTTGCTCCCATGATATTAGAGAGACAGGGCAGGAGAGGTAATATCTTTTATTGGACCAACTTCTGTTGGTGTGAGAGAGAAGCTTTTGAGCTTACACAGAGCTGCTGTTTAGGTCTGGGAAGCTAACTCAGAGTGTCACAGCTCAAAACAAGGTGGAACAGATTGTTTAGCATAAATAGTTAACTTTACCTTGAATGGTCCCTTTAAATGTGTTAACACCCCTCTAGTTATAGGGAGGAAAGTAAGGGAGGGGAGAAAAAAAGCAGCTGGATGGGTTATTAGTGGGTTATAGATTGTTGTAATAAGCCAGAAATCCAGTCTCTATTCAATCCATGATTTTAGCAAAGTTATGGATTGAATAGAGAGACTAGATAACTTTAAACTAGCTCTAAATCTTCCTGTTCATTTGGAGCACTACAGTAAATAAATAGAATATATTGTCTACTTTCAGAGAGACAGCATCAATCTATTTCTCTTTTCATCCACCTGCTGAGTCCTGTCTGAGATACAGATTGTAAGCTGTCTGCAGTAGAGACTGTCTTCTTTGATGCTTGTCTGTGTGGTGCCTTGTATGTAAGGTACCTGATCCTTGACTGAGGGTTCCAAAATGCTGCCATAATTTAAATGAGGATGCAGAATTAACAAAGAAATTTGAAAAAATTAATGGTGGTGGTCACGGTGGTGGTTAATATTGTGAAATGTATGTACAGATACTATGTAAGGAGATATGTATGTATACTGAAAATGGGGGAGGGTTAGTCTATATCAAGGCAGAGTTGACAGACAGATTTTCTGCGAGACAAAAAATACTACTTCACCTCTCTGTCACCATGTACACAAAGCATTGTGAGTTAACACAGTAGCTTCAATATCTATATGTGAAGACAATGGGATGTGAAATAAATGGGGCAGGAGCACACCAGAAAATAAGCCATGGGGTTATCCTGACTCAGGGTACAGACAATTAAGTTTGGGGATATAAGTAGAAGGCCAAAAGACACACCTTTAGTTTGCCCCTTAGGAAGTAAACGGCGTGTTTACATTAATGAAAAAGGGATCTCTGCCTACATTGATAGAAGATAGTACAAAAGACTGACTTAACATGGAGGTTAGCCTGTTAAGTTAGTCTCTAGAAAGCATGTTATGATTTTGTTTTATTCTGTTTCCATTATCCTTACTCACTATCTCTTATATGTTGAATCTTTGGTAATAAACTTATCCTTGATTTCTCTATAAATTTATCTAAGTTCTGTGATATTAAGTTAAGTGCTGATCCTGAATTGAGTCATTGACGCTGTTCCCTTGGGAAACAGCAGATCTGGTATTTTTGTGAGTGTTCAGTGGCTACAAGGCTGAATACTATAGGTGAACACTTTGAAGGGGCTCGGGGACTGGGGTATACCTATTAACTAGAAAGGAAAAGTAAGGGCTGGCATAGTCCAGCAGTGTTTGTTTAGACCATAGAATCATAAGGGTTAGAAGGGACCGCAACGGTAATCTAGTCTAACCCCCTACCAAGATGCAGGATTTGTTGGGTCTAAACCTTCCAAGACAGATGGCGATCCACCCTCCTTTTGAAAACTTCCAGTGAAGAAGCTCCCACGACCTCCCGAGGCAGTCTGTTCCATTGTCCTACTGTTCTGACAGTTAGGATGTTTTTTCCTGAGATTTAATCTAAATCTGCTGTGCTGTAGTTTGAACCCATTGCCTCTTGTCCTGTCCTCTGTGGCAAGAGAGAACAACTTTTCTCCACCTTTTTTGTGGCAGCCTTTCAAGTATCTGAAGACTGCTATCATGTCCCCCCTCAATCTCCTCTTTTCCAAACTAAAAATACACAGTTCCTTCAGCCTTTGTTTATATGGCTTGCATTCCATCCCTTTGATCATCTTCGTTGCTCGCCTCTGGATCCTTTCCAGTTTCTCTACATCCTTTCTATACATTGGTGACCAAAATTGGACACAGTACTTCAGCTGAGGCCTAGCCAGCACCAAATAGAGCGGTACTATCATCTCCAGTGATTTGTATGTTATGCCTCTGTTAACTCAATGTAAAATTGCAAGCAAGTCTTCCTATTGCTGGAGGCAGGATAGGTAACAAGGTGACTCTCAGTCCTGAGTACCCTGAGAACTGCCATGGGTGATGAGACTATACATAAGGCTCTACAATTGTTCAGGTTGCTTCTATGTAATATATCACTTGCACGACGGTGGTGTCACTTTTTAACTAATTCTTGTTCATTTGGGAGATGGACAGTCACTATTGACTTGTATAATAAATGCAAACTTGTATTTGAGGTTTTTATATTTAATTGAGTAATTTCTTCATATCCAGGTCTCTATGAAAGATTCTGTAGGCCTAATACAAAACCTAACCACAATGTAGAGAAGGACCATATGCTTGCCTGAAGCTACTCTTGCTGCAGGCTATGCAACTTGAAGGACATGCTCTTCTGGTCCGGGAAAGGACCCTTTGCCTACTTAAGGCTAATGTACAGGAAACAGCCACAGAGGCTTGGGGCAGTAGGAAAAGGGAGAGGTGAAAGGACACCAGATGTTTGTGGTCATTCACAGTATAGAACTAGTGATGGTGTTTTGACAAGTGTCTTCTATCATGTTTTCTTCCTCTTTCCCAGCGGTAGTTGTGGGTTGATGCATCTTCAGGTGTAGATAAGTGAAGATGGATACTGCTCAAATCTGGTGAGAGCACAGTCTGTCTTGATGAGATAGTCAGGTTCTCCTCACTCTTACTCCGTTCTTGACTTGTCATTAGTTGGCTTACTTGCTCCTTAATGGTTTTACTTTGACTTGAAGCTAAAGTGAATGAGCTCTGCTCAAGACTGCATCACTAGAGTAATGAAGCTGTTCCAGTTGTCCTTTACGGACACTTAATTCCATCAGTGAAAATAAGTTTTAAGTGATCTTTTCCTAGGAGCCCTTGAATAAGATCTGCAGCTCAGTACAAAAAAGAAGGATAATACTTCCTGTATCTCACAGGAGAATCGTGAGGTGCTCAGATGTTCTAGGAATGTATCAGAGATGTCTATAAATGCCTAACCTTCACCTCTGTGCTGTCCTGGGTATATGCCGGTTTGGATTCCTATCTTTCCTTTTGGAATTGAGACTGCACTGCTCATAGTCATGATTTGCTGGTTTTAGACTGGGGTCAACTGACCATTTTGGTCATGCTGGGCCTCTTTTCAGCTTAATATGACTTATTTGTTGCTTGTTTCTTCTGTGATTTTGCTGCAGGGTGGTCATGATTTGTGGCTGAAATAATAGAACACTCATACAAGTAGTTCTAGATACCCTTACAATCTTAATTTTTTTTTAAGTATTTAGATTTCTTTTCCCCCTAGAGAATCTGGTACTTTCCTGCACTGTTTCAAGTTACATACCTAAAAGATAAGTTAATCAGCAGTGATGGGCAGTTTGATTCATTTCAAAGATTTGACCTGTAGCATTTCTTTAAGTGATCTATTCTAGTTCTCATGTGGCTTAATTTATATATGAGATAACTGGTGAAAAATTCTAAATACAGGATAGAATGTTATCACACTGATTGTTGTAAACATAAGCAAAGGAAAACTTTTTTCATTGTACTGATGATCCTATATGGTCCAAACAAGAGTTGATAATGAAAAGCTAATATAGTTAGATTTTCTGAATATTTGACTTCAAACTGATTTCTTTTTGTGTAGTCATATGTTTGACCTTCCTTTTTATTATTGCATCCTAAAGTGAAATGAAATATTGCATTAGTAGGAATGTAGGAAAGATGACTGAAATATTCTCTTCAGAAAGTGGTGGTAATGACTTAATTTTGTTAAATGGCTTTCTGAAGAAGATTTATATAAATGAGGTAACTTACACTAAAACTTGAACTTCATACAATGAAACTTTTGGAAAATTAGTAAGGTGGAATGAATGTATACTGTCCTTGCACTATTGCATTACTTAGGTTGAATTTAAATTTAAACTTATTGTAAAATATAAATCATTCTATTTTATAGGGATGGGGGGTAGATAAATTGTAGTGAATGCATATAAAGGTTCTTCGGTGTCTGAAGTTTCAGGGAGACTGTGATAGGACTAGTGGTTTGTAAGTTACAATGGTCAGTTCCCTTTTCCTCTGAGTGACCTAAGAGAAGGACTTGTCTTCATCGTAGCATTTCAGTATTTGGTAAGAAACATTTTTATTTCATGACTACTACATGCAGGAGGAAAGTGAAGGAGTATAAGCCCTGGCCTAAATCTAGGATAATGCAGTACAGCAACTGTGTATTCTTCACTGCCATCTCTCTAATGCATCTCAGTCCTGATGCTACAATTTACCATCCAAATTCCTGCTGGGATTCCCTTGAGGAGAGTCTGAATCAGAAACATTAGGTAAAGATTACAATAAAAGACATTAGAGAGGCAAGGTGGGTGAAGTAATATCTTTTGTTGGACCAACTTCTTTTGATGAGAGAGACAAGCTTTTGAGATGCACCGAGCTCTTCTTCAGCTCTGGGAAAGGCACTCATTGTCACAGCTTAAATACACTTCAACTTGAAAGGTCCCTTAGAATATGTGCTAACAGCTTATGGTGAATTATGTGTTCGATCTTGTATTTAGCTGTGACACTCTGGGTACTTATATTCCTATTAGACATCCATGGCTGGCCCATGCCAGCTGACTCGGGCTCGTGGGGTTTAGGCTAAGGGGCTGTTTAATTGCAGTGTAGACTTTCAGGCTCAGGCTGGAGCCCAGGCTCTGGGACCTTGCTACAACAACATTATATAAAATAAAGGACATAGTCCACCATAAAAAATGTGTTTAATCCTCTCTGTACAGTGGGATATCTAATAATTTTCTTTGTATTTGGTGTGCTACAAGTATATTTAATATCTGGTATAATTCAATGTACCTGGGTTTGGGACAGATTGGTTCATAATTATTTTCATAATATTCTATCGTGAGATATTAAAAACATGACAGGATGCACTATTAAAATTCACAGGGAAACAAAAGGTTAGCTCTAAAGTTCTGTATAAGCCTACAAAATGGGGTGGACCAGCACTTTCTACTTTGGCTTATTACTAGTACACATCATTGTTATGTACTGATAGATATGATCGTTTCAGTTAGCAATACTCCATCCAAAGAGTGGAGCCCAAGTATAGCTATTCATGTAATTGTTGGGTGAAAAAGAAATGTAAGTCACCCAAAATTTTAAAATCGCCCATTCATCTGGACTGTATTAGCAATGGAATTTCTACAGCCATTTATTTTAGGTGGGAAGCAGGATGATCCCTTAAATATGGGACTCCAAAATAAAGTACTGGATAGTAACATGAACTCTGGCTTATTGTGAAATTGTGACTGCTGTCAGCTTGGCTGATACTGAACACTGAATCTGGAACCTCCAGAGCTAGAAGCATGAGAAGCTACTGCTAGAACTAAACAGCCAGACTTCACTTAGGGAACTTCCACTATGTGAAGGGTTTTAATGAAAGAAAACAAAAGACTGTAAAAACCTTTGGTCCAAAAGTAAAATTAGACAAGACAACCCTTTTATTTAAAACAAAAGAAATGCACTGAAGACCAGTTAATCATATAGTGTAATTACTTGATTGAAGCACTGTGCTGATCAGATTTTCTTCAAGGATTAGTCTTGCATAAACCTAATTTAACCACATTTAAAATGTAGAACATGTTCCTAGTTGCGGGAGGGCTTAGAATATGAGGAAGGCAAATGAATGAGTGGGTTCAAGTGAAACCCATAGTTTTGGGGGACAAAGTTGTTGTGCAGACCTAAGAATCATCTCATGTGGGAAAAAACTGCACATAAAAGAACCCAGGATGGGTAATGCCTCCAAATTTATTCTTTGCCAACGTACTTGCCAACAGGAAAAATATTTCAATTAGAAGTATGGAGAAGACTCCTCCAATACGTTAAAAAACAAAACAAACAAACGACAGATTCACACATTACTTGGAACATAGTCATTCTACTTCTCTTGATGGCATCCCTGCAGAGTAGAATTTTAAAGAATTGGGAAATGTGAGGGTGCTGCAAAGAAGTCCTGAAGTGTACAGAATGCGTTACAAAACTCCTAATACTAAGATGTGGACCTTCAGGAAGTTAGGACTCAGACCCATTCAGAAGGAACTCTTAATATATCCCTGGCTGAGACACAAAATGGGATTCTTGCCCTTTCAAGTACCAGAATCCCATGAAATGCCCAGACTTGTGGACAGTTTCAAAATCGGAAAGCCCATGAGCTCTCCTTAGAACTGGATGTCAAATACTTGGAGTTTCCAGAAGAAATACAAACTGAAATCTTTCCTTGGGCAACTGGACTAGAAACATGAATGCCTGATAGAATGCTCAGGTCCTGAATGGGCACTAAATAGCTTCTCTGAAAATACATGAAGATGAGGGACTCGAGTAGTTTAAAGGTCCTGTGATTACTTACAGATACTACCTCATATGGGGAGACTATCAACAAGCATTTATGACAGCGGTTTCCAAAACGGTGGGTTGTGACCGCAAATGGGGTTGTGCCATCAGCAGATGGGTCACAGGCTGACAGGCCAGATTTGGCCTGCAAGACGAAGCCGCCTGCCCTCAAACGTGACCAGACCTGCTCCACAAATGCCACGCCAGGAGGCCACCATTTTGAGACTTGAATTCAGAAGATCCTTATATGTGGGCAGCAGTCTTATTACCAGAGCAACCTCTCTGCCTGAAATGGTAGGAGCCTGTACTAACATTTTCTGAGATGGGAATCTGCAGTGGCTTTTAAGCACCTTAAGGCAGGGGCTACATCATCTTTTATGCCACCCTGAGTACTCTGTTGGTACCTGAGAAAGCATCATTGTATGTAAATGTCTGTGCTGCAAATTCTGGGCTGACAACGAAATTATTCAGGCTCCCACAGAGATGATGGCTGAGCATCTCAACCAGATGAATGAACAGGCTTGCATTCTTCCCCCTGATTTGGACATGGAAGTATGGCTGGGTGCAAAACTCCTTTCAGTTCAAGCCTGATGCCATGGATTTGCCTGCTGCTGAAATCAAACAATTCATCCAAATTTCCTGAGATTGAGTCTTGTGAGGAACACATGCCCAACTTCTCTCCTGGAGTTCTGGTTCACTGTCCAGAATTAATATTCTGCACTCTCAACATGCGCCTTGAAACTCATGGTGCCATTTGTGAGCACATTTATGTGAAGCTGGATTCAGCACACAGTCTCAGTATTGATCTACCATTGATGTCACACTGTAGATTAGATGTGCAATTTCTACCACACCATGGGACATAGAGAAGCTCAAAATGGGGTCATGAAGGTGAAACGTTTTGGGAATTCCTGATCTATGATCTTGAAGGGTCCTGTGCCATGGGATTCTTGTCCCTCTGACATTCTCCTGGAAGACGCATCTCTTCCACCTGTCACCCTACCACATTTGTTGACAGAGATCAAGTTCCCATTGTATGTTCTTTGCCCTGTCTACAAGTGAGTGCAGAGATTCCGATTTTTTGAAGGGAGCAACCTGTTAATGAACCAGGCAGCTGAGACTTATTCAGGTCCCTATTCAATCCAGGGAATGGATACCAGAGAGAGCACAGCAGTAGCAAGCTGGAACACAATGATTCATTGAGGTCTTGGAGCACTGTTCCTTCCCTGGATAACAGACTTGTTTTTGGTCATGAGAGTCAATACATCTAATAGGGTTTTCATAATTAAACTAGGATGAACAAATCAGCCCTATACTAGAGAGGAAAAAACTTCTGTCCTGGGCAGAGCAAAGTTTCCTATCTCAGTGTTCAGTGCCCACCAAAAGTCAAATTATCAGACTGAACCTGCACCCACCAATACCTCAGTGTTTGTTTGGTGCTCTGGTGATCAACCTCTTTGCATCTGGAAACAGTATATAAAGTGCCCTGTGGTCTCTGTCAGGACCTAGGATGTGAGGTGAGAATGACCTCTTGCAAAGTTGGACAAGGTCCATGCTATGTCTTCTCATCTTTGCTACTGCTTCCTTGGACCACACACAATATACGAAGGAGAGAGCATCAGTAATACTGTTTTGAGCCTTTTTCTGGCTGTGGAGGCTATGGCTTTCAGATCTGGCTAACTTCACATTGGACCTTCCAATGTCTGTCTCATAGAGTAGGCCTGCTACTGAACCCTCTTCTCTTCCCCCCCCCCACCCCAAATCCACCTAGGCCCAGATAGCTTCAAAATAGAGACTTAGCTAAAGTAACTGTCATTCTCATGGACCTTAAAAAAGTAAACAAATAGGACTTATGGTACTGACTAGTGCAAAGTCCTTAGTTTAACCGCCATGTTAAAGTTGAACATAGCCTTGAATTCTTCCAGTAAGGTCTTAATCTCTGCGTATGAGTGTCCAAGCAGAAAAGTAAAGTTTCTGTAGTAAAATGTTATCAGCATGCTCAAAGTGTTGTACAAATCCTAACAAAAAAATAATTCCTTAGGGCAACAACCCTTAGTCCAGCCTCTCAAAGTCTTAAAGCATGACCATGGAACCTCACTCTCTTCCGCATGACAGTACCCAGATCAGACCTCTGCAGGAGGTGATGTTATACTTCCTTTCCAATTAATATCTACTCTTGATATCTACTATCTACAATCAGATGAGGTTTTTGAAGTTGGGAGCTTTCTCTGATGAGACCCAATATTGTACTTTTAGTCAGACAAGCAGTCCTCACAACTGTCAATAGCACTCATTCCATAAGAAAGTTCAAATCTTCTTTCTATTACGCATCAAAGTCCAGTCCTTATGGCAGAGAAGTCATGTCTCCTGTGTGGGGATATGCGCATCTGCATGGCCATCAGTACATAAGTTCACCAAAACTCTCTATATTGGTCAATCCTATCTTTTAGCCAAAGCCATGTTTTGGCAGAAGCCTTCTTCACATCTCAGTGGCAAGGGGAAGATGAAGATAATTATAATGTACTTTATTTTGGAGTCCCATATTTAAGGGATCATCCTGCTTCCCACCTAAAATAAATGGCTGTAAAAATTCCGTTGTAATGGATCTGTGGAGCTTTGCATGATGAAGAATAGGAACATTTATCCCTGCTTACCTGAAAATGTCCTTTCTTTGAGTAATAACGTCTGCAGATCTTGGCCACTTTGAAGACAAATGGACCCTACAGAATAGAAATAGAAATTGACATCCAAGGATTTGGGTTTGTTTTATTCGGGGGAATTTCCCATTTTCTGCAGTATGAGAAATTGTTTTCCCCTCAAAGTATAATTGACAGTCTGTAATTTAGGAAAATAGATTTGAATTATCCTGGCTGTGGAAGTTGTCTTGATTGAAAAGAACTTTAGGGGACAGGACATTGCTCTACTGCCACTGACTGACAGTAGCCCTCAAGCTGCAACCCATTGTAACTACTCAAAAGGAAATTCAAGTAAGTGCAAATAAATGTTTCTGTTCATTAACACACAGGGCTTCTAATATGAGCCAGCTTCTGGTACGTTTTCGTAGTAATGCATAATTCTTGCCCTGTGGCAAACAAGTTGTGCAAGAACGATGGGTGCCATTAAATTATTCACAATTTTGCCTTTTGCCTAATTGTTACTGTAATAATACAACAACTAACTACTTGCAAATACCAGTCATAAAGACTTTAATGGTGACCACGGAGTAATACCATTTTATATTGTGCTGGTACAACTTTATAAAAGAATGTGTGCTTTCATTTTAATGCATAAATACTTCCTCAGGTTTGGAATGCTGGGGGAAATATGCATGTTTGAAACATCTCCACTTTGAATATTCCTTTACTTACAGATGTGAGGTAAAACCTATTGAAGTAAAGTGAAGTGTGCTGCCTCAGTGCCATTTGTGTATTGCAGGTGGATATTAAGCATGAGTAAGCTGGTAACTTGGTGTGAGCTACTCAGATTTCTCATGTAATATCTTTTTTTCAAGAATACAACCTCATACCCAGGAGTCCAGTTACATTTACTGCGGGGTTTACAGCCATTACTGTACAGTGTTATAAACTTCAGCTATTCGGGTTGCTGCTCCAACTCATGTCATAATATGGTCTAAGTGCTTTCTCTGGTGTTTGCCAGTGGGATCTCCTCTAAATAACTTCTTATAACATTTTCAGATTGCTGTTTTTCCCTTTTCAGCATGACAGCTGTTCTTGGTGTGGCGCCAATATGGCTTTAAGGTTTTTTCTTCACATAATTGCTTTTTCCTCCTAAGACAAAGTAGGAGCTCTCTATGTATCCCTGTGTGATCATTCTCATTCTCTCTCTCTCTCTCTCTCTCTCTCTCTCTCTAGTTATTTCACATAGGTGAGAAGAGTAAATGGGATATAGCAGCATGAATGATATATACAGTTCTCATTTATTGCCAGTGCCTGAATTTTTTTATAGTATAACTAGGAAACAGCTTTCAGTTTTTAAATTAAAAAAACTGTTTTTAAGGGTTTACAAAAACTATTCCCTCCCCTGTCTTCCCCCCCGCCCTCAAAAAAACCCCCAAACAAAATAAGAAGCCACTGGGAAGAGAAGAAATAGCAGGGTAGAATTAAAGTAATGTTTTGTTTGCATAAATCACACCCTGTATCACCTTGTGCTTTCTGTGGTTTATTTCTTATTGCTTATGATAACAGCACAATGAGTGGCTTTTCGGGGGTGGTTACACACAGCATGGGAAGATATGTTGCAAAAAATTAGATTGTTTACATTCTGTCTACATTTGAGCAGAAATCAGTTGCTTCATTAGTAATCAAGTAACCATCAAAGGGCTTGTTTAAAAATAAATAACCTTTCTAGGATGTTAAGACATGAAAGTAACCAAAATTCAGAAAATGAGTAAAAATAGGAACTGAAAATTGGAATCTCCAAATATAAAATAGCAAAATACTTGGTTTCATGAATTTATCATAGAATTTTGGCCTAGATTCAATACTCTGATCTGTTGAACAGTTGCACAATTTTTTTCCTTTGTGAAGAATGTCTTTCCGATGAATGTTTGCCTTCCCCCACTGCCCCTTTCCTTCCAGTCCTCACGTGCTCACTTTCATTTGAGTCTGACAGTAGTAGTTTGCTTGTACTGTTTCCTATTTGGCATAGTCAATATTTCCAATAATTCCCTTTTTCCCCCTAGGATTTTAAAATTATATCTGGGATACAGTGTGTACTTGAAGAGAAAGTATGGTTTAGCTAGAGGATTGAGCACAGGACTAGCAGCCTGGACTAAGTCTAGTAGACTTCTTCATATTCTTCCTGTTTCCTTGAGAGCATTATGTAACTTCTGATGATTACCTCTTTGTGATTTGATGGTTTAAATTAGAGGTAATTCTGGTTACTGTTTTTGGTTGGAAGAATTTTTGATTTTGTCAGTGTAAACTAATTTACCATATTTGTTATGATAGGTATGATATGATATATGTGTGACCAGTTTAACTGTGGTGCACAGTAAATTGAGGGCGGCTTGCCATGGTTTCATTTTTAGCTCCTCACCATTTTGTTTTTTTCTGTATTGTCCTTCTGCTGTAACTCAGTCTGTGAACTAATTATAAGGCTCTGCATGGGAGTGACATTTTCAAAACATCACTATAATAACTTGTATCTGTCACTTACTTGTAATGCTGTTTTCTGCCTTCATTCTCACATTTGTAATTTCTTTTCTTTTATATATTCCTTAAATGGATCGTGGAGGAGGAGAGAGACATTGACTAACAGTAGAATTAAAGCCTGCAATGGCTCTTTATCTATTAACTTCAAGAATGCCACCCATTGGTTTTAATTGAGCTTATACATTCAGTGGTCTATAAAACAGATTCTTCTGTAAGTACTAGTCTGACACTTTGGTACTGAGGCTAGTCATCCAACTCGGTTTCCATTCTCCTGGAGTAGCAATTCATTAAAAAAGATCAATTCTAGCTCAATTTGCTCATCTTGCTTTGAAACTAATTGGTAGTTTCTGAAACCTCATCACAAATTCCCAAGGATTCTATTTTCAATTTTTTTTCCAGTGTGAATAACTGCAGTTGATTTTAATCATCATCAAAGCTAAACATATTTGGCTTTAAACATCATCTTAACTTGTGCACTAAATATAGTTGTTGGGTTTTTAGTAGATTTTTACACTTGCAGAATTCTGCCTGCAAATACAGTGTAAACTCCCCCCTCCCCCCCTTTGTTTTGGTACCACTCACTAATTTTCCTGATTATTTTTACCAGGAATAAAATAGATGTGCTGTATGACTGACCTATTTTTATTAATGGCATTAAGGAGAAACAACAAAAATCATAGCTATATATTTTTACAAGAGTATACAGTTTTGAGCATGATGATTTAGACAAACCAATGTGCAGATTAGTAGCCAGTTCTCTCAACTTATCTATAAAGATGGGTATATGGAACTTATTTTACAGCTTTCTTGGGTAAAATAATTATACAGCTTAAAAGAATAAGTGTGCTTTAGAAGAAGTGAAGCACAGGCTTGGTATGAAAGGAAGAATTGTCCAGAAGACCCAGCTTCTGTTCCCTGTTTCCTGTGTGACCTTGGGCAAGTCACCTAGTGTCTCTGTGCCTTAGTTGCCCATGTGTAAAATAGGGATAATTGGACTTCCTTACCTCACAGGGTATTGTGAGGATAAATACATTCAGGATTGTGGAGTGATCAGATACTGTGGTGATTGGAGCAAGATAAGTACATAAGATGCCTTACTTCTCAGTTCTATGTCTATGGTGTATAGACTTAGACATTCTTAGAGCAGTTTTATGAAATGTACATAATATATTTACAAACTTGGGCACTTTATCCTACAATTTAGAAAGTAATCAAGTCCCAAAATGCACTTTTGGGGTAGGTATTTTTTTCTTGCTTTCTCTAACAGCTGTTGGTCCTGCAATAGAGCATGTAATGTTTATTAAACAATGGATCATCCTCAAAATGTAGTTGAGTTAGCAAAGGGGAAAAAATTAGAGATTTTTGTAAAGTTTTTTTTTTAAATCTAAAAGTTAACCTCATTGCTGGATAGCACTTGATTCTTACCACCAACTTGAGTAGGACACTTATTCAGGGATGTTCTCGATATACTTAGGCATACTGCAAAAAAGTCTGGTGTACATTATGGTATACATAGCTATGCAATTTTATGTCTGTGTTCTCTGTACTGCAATATTCAGTTTCTAAGGAGTCTTACAGGCATTTGATATTGTTCATGCATCATGTTGGAGTTGATACACTGGGCTTTTCTGTACTGCAAAAAAAAAAAAAAAATAGCCCATTGCCATCAACAGATACAGATGAATGAGTGTTAAACATGGTTTAACCGCACGTATAGCCAAAGATAAACCTCATTCAGCACCTTGTCACAAAGTGTGGTTAAAACTTAATAGGCTTTATGCTGAAATGCAGTTTGTCCTTGGCTGCACTTGCATTCAGCAGCAGGTCAGCTGCAGAAATACATCAGTTTTGTAGTACATAAGAACTACCATGCTAGGTCAGCCCAATATCTGGCCCAGTATTCTGTCTCTAGTAGTGGTCACTACCAGAGCTTCAGGGAGAGTGTACAGAAGAAGGCAATTTTTTGAGAGAACAACCCCCGTCTTCCCCTCCTGTCTTCTGGCAGTCAGAGGTTTAGCCAGATCATTTTGGCTAATAGCCAGTGATGAACCTGTACTCCATGAACTTACCTAGTTCTTTTTTTAACCCAATTATACTTTTGGCCTTCAGAACATCCTCCAGGAATGAGTTACACAGGTTAATCGTGCATTGTGTGAAAAAGTATTACCTCTTGTTTGCAATAATTATTCATTTCATTGCTTGACCTCTGGTTTTTGTATTGTGGGAAATAACACTTTCTCTCTCCACTTTTTCCACACCACTCATGATTTTCATAGACTTCTATAATATCACCCCTTCACTGTGTCTCTTCTAATCTGAACAGCCCTGATCTTTTTGGTCTCTCCTCGTATGGAAGCTGTTCCTTACCCTTAATCATCATTGCCCTTCTCTGAATTTTTCCCAGTTCCACTATATCATTTTTGAGGAGAGATGAACAGACTAGGCTTTCCTGTGAAACCAATGCAAGAGATTTCTGTAATCTCAGGAAAGAATTAATAGGGAAATGCTACCCATATTAAGAGAGGTCATGCATTCAGTTAAAGTTTTGTGTATTAATAGCTGCCATGTGAGAGAAATGAAGTATCAAAGCAAACTGTTCTCTGCTATATTTGCCCTATGATTCTACCTCATTTCTCAGTTCTGTACAAACTGAATTTTTAAGCACTTTTTTTCATTAAATAGTAGGAGCAGCGAATGACTTTTAAACCTTTATTTCAAAGTCTGATTATACAGTATCTGTTTCTTAAATCAAGTGATTTATATTTATGTTGCTAGAACTTCAGTGAATATCAAGTCATTGCTTTCCAGAAGATGCAAAGCAACACGATGAGCCTATATGTGCTGTAAAGATATCCCCCCCCAAAAAAATCCTGTAAATTTGCTGCAGTTGGAATTATTAATTTATGTGAATACAAGGTACTGCCAGACATTAATTTAACCACAAATTCCTTTATTAAATCCAAAGTCCAAATGATATTTATATAATTGCTCTAAACATGTCTAAAAACCTAAGTAATAAACAATAAATCCATATAGTAAAAAGAATTCATAAGCATTTGATCAAAATACTCTCAAATGGAGATACTCTGTCCAAGAGATACAACACACTCATCCTGACTTGCTCCTGCATGATCAGATAGGATCTTATAAATACTCCTAGCAAGTCTGCCTCTTTTATACAGTGCAACAAATAAGTTATGTCACACTGACCGTTATTATCTTAGCAAAAAAAGGTTTTGGACTGTTTGAGTGTCACCCCTTTCTTAGCCTTGGCTAAAACAAGATACGGTAGTTGGTGGTCCTCCTTTGTTTATTTTAAAACTAGCTGCACCCAGCATTTCATCAACTTGGAGCATACTTAAATGATAGTAAGTATCCCTTTAGTTCTTGTGAACTAAATAAGTATTTTTCTAAAGCTAAGGAAGGTAATTGCTATGAAAACCTATAGCAGTTGTTAAGCTAACTGCACCTCTGGTCCTCCTGGTTTCATTAAGAGCATCCCCATTAGGTCTCAGGCCTCAAGCCTTCACCTTTTTCTTGGAGTGGAAACACAATTCTCCTACTCTGACCAGCCTCTGGTCAGTAGTCCCCGGTACTAACAGTGATTATTTCAGCAAATCAGACCTAAGCTAAGACTCTGAAGTTCTGTGCCCACCAGGAGTAATATCAATGATATCCAGTAACCAAACAGCCTTCTTAAAGCCAAGTATTATTTATTTAGAACAAAAGCATTTCAGAGAGAACAGATCCTAAAGCAATAAACAAGTCTAGACAGATGCCTGCCTTCCCTAAGGCTTACTAGTCCCCGGATTCGGGGAAGGCCCCAACTTCTTTAGACTTCTGCACAGAGAGACTCTCTGTATCAGCCTGTTCCCTGGATGGCTCCTGAAAATTGACACCCACTTCACTTCCTGACAGTGGCTTTTTAACTGGTCTGTTGGTTCCCAGCATTGCAGAACAACTGTGTCACTTCTGCCTGTAGCCCCCAATGTTTTCTGGGAGGCTGCTTACCTGTAGCTCTTGTGATGTTTTCCTACTTTTCTCACAGCCCCCTATTAAGCTAGATCAATATATTCATACAGGAAAGTCCTATAACACAGTATACAATAACTTCACCTCATTAACCATATCACTTAGCGTTTATAAAATACATCTCCATAGCCATCGGAGCAGTGATATGTTTCTCTGTAGCCTTGCAAAATTTTAACTGCTGTAGTAATCAATTCTGTAGTTTGTAGTTGTATTGCTTTCAGATAAAAGGTTTTTATCTGAAAACTAAACTTAAGCGTTCAGGGAGGACATAAAATATTATACATAATTTTGCAAAGCGAGTGAGTTAGTTTTGTACCATGTGCCCTCTGTTTGTCATAAGAAAATTTAAATTCTAATACCTCATTCAGATATGTAATGTATATTTAGTACTGTACCAGACTTCTGTCTATTAGGTATCTTTCTTTAGATTGTCATGGTACATTAGCTCTTTTGGTTTTGAAAGAATCCACTGAGGCAGTTTTGTTAGGAAAACATTAATAAAATCAATTTTCTGAGATATTCATCTCATTAGTTCCTTGTTTGCTGTATCATGAACATAAGAATCACTGTATTAAAACAGAACTATCTTTATCAGTCAGACCAATGGCCAATGCTGGCTATTTCTGAGGAAGATGTTAAAATACACTCTCTCTCCCTATTTATGCAATGATATATTGTCAGATAGTTTATCCCTTAGCCAAGCTAATGGTCAGTTTCACTTTAAACAAGAGGGAAGTGGATGGCTCTTGTAATATTCCTAACTAGTCATATTCGTTTAATGTGTTTTTTTAATCTTACTAAGCTAGTAGAGGTACATAATTGAGGCTTTTTTAAATGAACCTTTCCAGAGCTCTTTTCTTCATATTTACTATTCTAACTGGATATCCTGGTTATCCACATAAATGCATAATCTCTTTTTGAATCTTTCTAAGTTTTTGGCCTCAGTGACATCCTGTGGCAATGAGTTCCATAGTGTAATTATGCATTGTGGGAAATCGCATTTCCTTTTATCAGTTTTGAATTTGCTATCTTTCAGTTCTGTTGAATGTGCCGTTGTTTTTGTGTTGTGAGACAAGGAGAATAGAAAGTCCTGATTTCCCTTATGTATGCCATTTATTATTTTGTCTACTTTTCATCTTGTCCTTTCTCATAGACTCATAGACTTTAAGGTCAGAAGGGACCATTATGATGATCTAGTCTGACCTCCTGCACAACGTAGGCCACAGAATATCACCCACCCACTCCTGTAACAAACCCCTAGCCTATGTCTGAGCTATTAAAGTCCTCAAATCATGGTTTAAAAGACTTCAAGGCGCAGAGAATCCTCCAGCAAGTGACCCATGCTCCACGCTGCAGAGGAAAGCGAAAAACCCCCAGGGCCTCTGCCAATCTGCCCTGGAGGAAAATTCCTTCCCGACCCCATATATGGCAATCAGTTAAACCCTGAGCATGTGGGCAAGACTCACCAGCCAGCACCCAGGAAATAATTCTGTGTAGTAACTCAGATCCCACCCCATCTAACATCCCATCTGATTTGTTTGCTCTCTATTCCAATCTTTTCTTCTTCTATACCCTTAATCCACATCTTTTCATGTGGTACTTTCCAATGTTAGAAGACAGCATGCTGGACTAGGTGGCCAATGGTCTGATCTGACATGTCAATTCCTACATAACACAGTTTCTGCCTAATGTTGTAATAAAGACATTACTGGTGTGTGAGGTCTCGTTTAGGTGCTGAAAATATGCATTATGGCTCTTTTACAGGTTTTGTTAGCAAGATGAGATGGGCCTTGGTAAACAAAATCTTTCAATGCAAAGATATTACAGTATAAGTGTCAATAAAAGGGTCTGTACGAAACAGGGTTAATCAATGTACCCGAGTTAACCTGTAAAATTTCACTTCGTGTAAAAGTCGCTCTACAAAAGGATAGGATAATGTGGGCTACTATCCTGTTCTATTACATTATACAATGAATGCAGTAGCCTTATCGCACATGTTTAAAGTTGAATGGTAGCTGGCATCATTTGTCACGCATTTTAAATGATTTTACTAATTCCAAAAATAGGTGTGGTCTCTTTACTTTTAGATTGTTGTGAGGCTGTCACTATTCCTCTTCTCTTGCGCCTGCTGAGACTCCTTCTGTTCCTGGCAACATAAGCTGGGGAGAAGCAGCAGCAGAAAGTAGCATATGCAGCTGCTCTCTGAAACACCAGTGGCTGTCTGGTATTTGTAATGTGGGGAAGCATGGAGCATCTGGGTCCTCCAATACTCATCTTTTAGGCAGGGCACTGGGAAGAAGCACTTCCTTTCCCTCTGAAGACCACAGATGGTGTGGGGGAGGGAGGGCTCCTAAAGAGGTCAGTGAAACTGCTCCACAGAGGTCCCTCTTACAAATCTGCGTGAACCCTGTGATCTGCTTCTACATTCATCCTCCCTGTCCTATCTGTACAACCTGCCAGAAGGGGCAATCAAACAGGGTCCTGAGTCTCTCAAGACCCTTCTCTTTTCCTCTCCCTTCTTCCTTCTAACCTGGCCTCTTCAATAGATTTCTCTCCTCTGAAAAGTGGGCCAGGGGGTGGGGGGGGAGTGTGTGTGTGTGTGTGTGTGTGAGAGAGAGAGAGAGAGAGAGAGAGAGAAACTTGTCCTTTTTTGCTTCCTCTGAAACGGAGGCAGGCACTTCTCTGGTTCTGCAGGAGAGGAGTGGGAGGTAAGCATGCTGGTTTCACTGCATGATATTCTGCTCATTACTCCCAGCTACAGTCTTCATCCTCTCCTCTGCCTCACACATCTGGTCAGAGATCTCAGAAGGAAAAGTGTGTTACTACCTGAGTCTATATATTTTCAAGAACTGCAGCCTGTTTTTTCTTCTAGCTATTTCATTTAGGTATTTATAATATATCCATTACTATTAAAATTACTTTAGAAAGATCACAATGGCTTTATCTTCCCACTGACACACACTTCTGAAGTGACACCAGCCATACTTAAAATAAGCAAAATAAAACAGGAAGCGCGCTCCGTGCAGTGTATCATCTGGTAGCATTTGGTCTTAAGATTTCACACCTCCTGTTTGGGACTTGCAAGAGAAATTATCCTGTAGGGAGATTCCTTGTCCTGGCCACAAAGGATGAAAGACAAGAGGCAATGGATGTCGTTTAATTAGGCTGCAACTTTAGTCACTCAACATATCTGGGAATACCAACAATAAATTGTAGAGTGCAGGTTGTCATTCTTTCCTCAATTGTTTTCACCTATGTGGGAGAGCTGCCATCAGCTCTTACCCTTCCCATCCTGGTCCCATCCAGACCAGGAGCATGTGCAAGGTGAGCAAGCAGGGGTACAGCCCACCCCCAGTCAGCAGGGGCACAGAACTCCTCCGGGGCTGGGAGAGTGAGCTCCTCTGGGAGAGGGCAGGAGATGACAGCTCCTCTAGCCCTGGATCCAGCTCCTCCAGCTGCCAGGAGAGAGTGAGCTCCTCTGACTGTGGGGGGAAGGGGGAGAGCCAGCTCCACTGGCCCTGGGGCTATCTGGGGAGAACCAGGTCCTCCGGCTGTGTGGGACACAAAGTGCCCCTCCAAAAGCGGCCAAATTTTTATTCCTGTGCACGCCCCTGACCCAGACCATTGCTGCAACCTGCCGGCCTCCCATCATATGAGGGTTAAGCGAGATTAGAAGGGATGTGTGTCTCCATGCTGTACTGGATATTAGGAGCTCCAGCCCCCCTTTTTCCATCTTCCTTATGGGATGCCATCCTGTAAATCCACTTCCAACACCCGTTTGTCAAGAGAACTGTATCCTCTCTGTGAACATGTACCTGCACAGGGGACACCTGCCACCTACTGAGTTGTGACATCTTGATCTAACCTCTTTACCTCCCCAACTTGCTGTGGGGAAGGCAAACAACCCCACCCCACCTCAGCCAATTTGGCATGCTCCCCACCCAAAAAAAAAAGTGACTAGCATATGCCCATAGTAGATAATAAAAACCTGATTCTGTTCTGATCTATGGATGGGAGGGTGGGTGCTACTGATCATAGAGAGAGTGAGTTTCTTCTGGATAGCAGGGGTATAAATACCTTCCTCTTCCCCCAGTGCACATGATGGGTCACTGTCCCTCTCTGGTCCAGCTATTTACTGTCCACTCAGGTAACTCCATTCCCTTTTCCCCTCCTTTGTAACCCAAATGCAGTAGGGAGCTTGAAGGAGTCCTGTCCCCCTTTTTTTTCCCCCCCTGCTGCCTATGCAAAGAGTCACCACATTCAGTTGTGGTTAGCATGTATGGCCCAAATCAGAGGGATTGAATATAACTGAGCTGATTTACATTAGTAATATGCTGTTTTGTATCATGGTTACTCCTGTCCTAAATTTCTCATAGAGCTCCACATAAAAATGAGTGTTATCCATGTGACCTAGAATAGACTGTACTGTAATCTCCCTTATTTTTTAAAAAAAAATCTTTAAATGGCATAATTGGGGAAAATGCGTGTATGTGGTATTTTTCCAAATGGTCAGGCATAAAAACTATTTTTAAAAGTACACCAGATCCAAGAGTCAGTGGGTGTTTTTTATCTTGCATGTCAGCATTTTCAGACTTCAGAAATTTTGATTCCCTTTTCTGTTGTTTTTGTAAAAATGCCAAAGAGCTATGAGTTAGAATGCAATGTGGCAGAAGCAACCTCATTTGAAAGACATTAAATTGATTTTGGGGCTAAAATTAGTATGATTGGAGAACAAAAATGACCTAGACTGCTCTTTGAGGCTCTAACTAGTTAATTCCCAGCATTTCTTTCAAGCATCAACATCAAGTGGCCCTCTTTTGATCCACCGTCCACTGCTGCAAAATCCCTGGCCTTCCTCTTTGGGATTCATGAGGTATACATATTTTGTCACTCTGCATGTACAAAGGCATTTTTGTCAGGGTAAGGAGGTGGGGGCATTCATAGCCTTTGAGAACAGGCATATTGCAACTTGGGAGCAATTGTGCAGTTTGTCTTACGTGCATATTTTCAGACCTTAAAGCAGTGATGTGCATGTGGGCACATGGTATAATTTATTTGTCTTCAGTTTATATTATTGCTACTTTGGCAGCTGCTTGTGGCAGCATGGGTGATACTCTCCCACAGTGGAGACAAACTATTTCAGGGAGGGGGTTATGACCCTAGTTACCCCAGTATTCACACCCTACACATTACTGCAATGATATTCGTACAAAACATGCCTAGTGAGATACCATTTGAAAATTAACACAAGGGTCATAATATCATTGTACAATATATGTAACAATGCTGTATGTGAAATTATGGATACTCATTGATACTAGGCTTTAAAGTCCATGACTAAAAGGTATTTAAACCAGGCATGCGTGTAAAGGGGCATTGATAAACAGGTTTTTGACAAACAAAGGAAAGTGGCCACGACCTCAAACTAGTTGTGGCCAAATTCCATGGGTTATTCATTTATATTAGAGGCTATAGCAGGAATAGATAATTTCCATAGTAGCAGCCACCAGCGGGGGAGGAACCAGTATGGAGCCTTATCCTCCAAACCTTATGGATCATTTACTCAACATGCATTAGGGAACTTTATCTGGTGGTATCCTTCAGAAAAATACATTTCAAAGAGATCTATAAAGAGAGGGGAAACCACCCCCTAAGTTATCCTTCACCTTCAGGAGACAAAGAAACCAAGCAATTTCATCTATGTGATGGGTCCTGGTCAGGCCAGCCAGTAAAAAGCTGGAAAAAAGACGAGGGTGAGAGACACCATCTTGAACGAAGACTGTATTTTGCTAGATTAAGTTTCAGGCTTTTAGATGTTTTTTCACTTTTATTTGCTTATAACTGTCTCTACCTTTATTTCTCTTACTTGGTATCACATAATCCTTTCTCTTCTGTTAATAAACTTGTTTTACTTTTAATCTAAACCAACCCACTGCTGTGTTTTGAATTTAAGTGATTAACTCTCATTAAAGTAATAAGCTGTGCTTTTGTCTCTTTAAAGGACCAATGAACCACTTTACTTCCCTGAGTGTTCCAGGAGGGAGTGGGACACTTCAGGGCAGACATTTTTGGGGAAATTTGAGATTGGGGCTGTGTTGGGGTCACCTTGCAAGTAGTAACTTGCTGGTGGAGATGAGGCTGGTCCTGAGATGTTGCAGGCAGGCTTCTGGGGTCAGACTGCTGAACAGGACTGCACAGCACAGAGACACTCAAGGAACCACATGCTTGTCTGTTGGTGTTTATGTTGAGAGAGACAGCAGGAGAGTGTGAAAGGCACCCGGGGTTATAGGGAGGCAGTGAGACCTCTCGCTGGTCACCAAAACATTACAGGAGTGTTGGTTATCCTAACCCCACAGGAGTTAGGGTATTCCCCTTTTCCTTTGAATTTGCCATCACCCTGTCTTAACCAGGGAAGGGGGATTAGAAAGATCCAGGCATTTCTTTGAGGCCTGGCATTTGCCTCCTACAGTAGCTCTGCAGCAGGTTGTGGCCTGGGTCAGTCACAGGAATAAGACCACCCTGGTAGGCCTAAAAATATTAGCATGCTATGGATTTGAGCAATGAAAATGGTTAGGCCATTGATAGGCTGGGGGATCTGGGGTCTTAACCCACTTCCTTTTTCACTGCTGCCAGGACATGTTGCTTTTTGAAGAAAATTTAAGGTTCAGCATAGTTGCAGTCACTTGTCCCAAAGAACCCAACAGTCCTGCTTCCCTTCTTATTGCCCACTACCATTCACATTGAGAAGTTAGTGTGTGGCAACACCACCTACACCTTCTTACTCCTTCCCCACCTGTAGTTCAAATGCTTATGTTTAAAAGTATGGAACCTCTTGAGGCATCTCAACACAGCACATGGGTTTGTTTTGTTTTAATGTTTATTTCTGCAGCTGCAAACCTAGAATGAATAACGGTATTTTAGACTAGCATAAAATCCATGCTAACTTCTTAGAAGCAAAAGACAAACTGCATTTAATTAAATGTATAAATGTTTTGATAGACTTGCCTTCTTAAATGGCAAGCAAGTAGACAGAATCTGATTATAACAGTGTCTTCTGTATCTTCAGTTCCTGTCATACAGCATCATTTGGAAAAAACGTTTTGCTAAAATTAAGTTTTTAAATAGGAGTGCCTGAAAAAATAAAAATTCTTATTAACCGAAGACATATTTCAATATATGTTTTTGAACAAATGACCAGCTGTACATTGTTGTGGTGCAAAGTTTGTCCCTTTACTTTCTAAAGAGTTTGCCCTTACCAATAATATGGCTTCATGGCTGTTTCTATAGTATTCCTATACATTATTTTAAAAGTCATTAAAATGGAATTGTATTGGTGGTGGTGGTTTCTGTAGCTTAGTATGTATCATACTTGCATGAATATAAGCTTAGTTTAATCCACATAAAAATGTTGTCAATATTATTGTGGAAACAGACACTGAACTTCATATTTTTTAAGCAAAAAGAGCAAGAAAGCAGTTTATAAGACATTTTAAAATGGATAATTACAAGTTACAAGTCTAGTAACTGTGTGAGAGAGTGATATAATTAATAACTCACACTGACTCTTGACCAATTGGCAGGTTGATGACATCTTAGGAGAAGGCAGTGATGATAGTGACAGTGAGAAAAAGAAGACGGAAGAGGAGGGAGAGAAACCACAGAGTAGTGCAACAGAATCGCTAGGAATGAAAATAGAAGAGAGGCCTGGATCATCATCCTCATCATCAAGTGAAAGGAGCTTAACAGGCAGTGTACCCAGGTATGAGTTCTTCAAATGTAAGAATGTTTTTTATATCAGAAATTCAACAAAATATTTAAAATGGGATTCACTTATGCTTTATATACAGTCTTCTTAAAAACAAAGAGTTGGAGTCTTCTACAGAAAATGTTCATAAGAAATAAACACAAGTTCCTCCCCAGCCATTGTGACTGAAGTTCCCTCTAAGCTGGGTGGCTGCCCAGGAGGCTATCAAGTGCTGTGCACTTCAGGTGTCCCTCCCCTCACTGCCATGCTGCTCCTGCCCTCTGCTTTGGAGCTGCTCCCAGGAGCCTCCTGCTTGCTGTGCAGAGAGGGAGAGGTGGTGCTGATGTCCCCATCCACCCGCCTCTGTACCCCATCTCCACAGAGCTGGGGGGAACACCACAGGGCTCAGGACGGAGGGAGCTCGCTGGCAGCTGCTGCTGTCTGAACGAGCTTATCTACTTAAAAGGGCAGCGTACTTAAAGGGGCAAGTCTGTCTGTCTCTCTCTCTGTCACCTCCCAATACATACTTGTATTATTGTTGTTGTTACTACTTGATACTACTTTCAAAGTGTGTTATTTTAGTTTTTTGACTCGTCTATTAGTTTCATAATTTTTATTTCTCTCTCTCACTTAAATTTAACTTTTTAAATAATGAGTTCTAAAATGCTTAACCTGTCCTGGCTGGAGTAATTATCCCTATGGTAACTTTTTAAAATATATATATCATATCTAGGTTTTTGATTTCTACTGGTGGCGTACATCCGCACATTACCACGATATGGTGCACATAACAAAATTCATTCCACACATGAATGGAAAAAATTAGAGGGAACACTGAAAGTATAACTATCAACCAATTTTATATTAAAACCAGAGTTAGCATTGAATCATAAGCACAATAAAGGAATGCTAACAAGGTTGAATAGCCTTACATTTGAAGCCCACTAAAACTTATTTTTTCCAAGTCTGCAGCTATATAGAAACAAATAAAGTATTACTTTCAAGATGAAACCCTTTATTGTCTTAAAATTCCAACTGATAGGTTCAGTATCCATCTACCACCAAATGGTAAAGAATCAAATGTGACGTGAGGATGCTCATTATGCCTTCCCTCTGCTTTCCTTTGGGGCTCCATTTAGATGATTACATTTATAAGAACTTAGATTTCTTAAATCCCAGTTCAATAACTTAAGTCTGTAGCTGTCTTATGAGAGGCAAATACATTTATCTGTAATGGAAGAGAAATGTAAATTTTAAAGCTATCAACTTTTGATTGTCTAAATCACCTGTTAAAAAAATTATTTTTTATCATAACTCAGAAATCTTTCTATACAGAGTGAGTTTACTGTAATTGACTGAAGCATCTCAGTCTGGGGTTTAAATGGTAGCGGTGGGCTTCTGTACGTTGTGTCCTACAGTCATATGTGAATTAGGCATAAGTGAATTCACTGGTATTTTAGTGGCACAAGACTGTATATCAGGAAACCACCATATGGTATGACATGGTTGATGCTTATGAGGAGCGCCACCGCTGGGACAGCCAGGGTGCTGTGGGTTAGTCACTGTTGAGAAGCTATATAGAAAACCTATATAGGATTTGCTATCCTGGTTCTTGCACTTAATCTTGTATATATGATCACTTAAATTCATCAAGTAAGTTGGTGTGACCGGGACCTGGAAGGGCTACACTGAAAATGCTTACTTGGGCAGACTGCAAGGAATAGGGCGGACAATCCCTAAAATTGGTGGTTTATTCTATAATTAGATTCACCAAGCCAGTAACTAAACAGCTTCTGTAATACCACACTGGTTACCAAGACGCAAAAATACAGTCCCTTTTAAGCATCCCAGTCCTTGATCACACCTAGGCAGCCAAGTCTAATATGGTGAGTAGTTACTGAAAACCAGATTCACCATATGTTACGTCCACCAGTCCCAAAGGACCTGACACTGATCCTCAGGTCAATATGAATCTCAGATCTTACCCAATAATCACACTGATACCAGTCCTTTAGTAACTAAAACTAAAGGTTTTAATAATAAAAAAAGAAAGAAGAGAGTTGCTGTGGTTAAAAAGATAAGATACATACAGATATGTGTAAAGGCCTTAGGTCAGTCTCATAGCAGAGTTGGTGAGGCTGCTGATTTGTAAAAGTCTTTCTGGAATCATTTTAAAAGGTTATAGTCCAATAGGCAGTCTAGGTGTAGAGTTTGTTCAGATTCTTTCATGAGAATTCCAGTGTAAATCCAGAGTAAACCTGGAGACCTCAGTCTTGTGGCTTAGACCTTCCTTCTCAAAGTTTAAGAAGACCTGAGATGAAAAGGATCAGCCCTAGGGCTGCTTCTTTATAGTCTTCTAGCAAGCTGATAAGCCTCTTGACAGCAGACCAGCCCTTCCTCAGATGAAGAATAGGTAGTGTATATTGTTGCTTTGAAGTTCATCTTCTATTTTCTATGCATACACAGGTAACTAGCTGCATTCATTCATGTAAGCAATTAGCCATTCAAACTATCAAGGTATTTCATTATAGCACAGATAAGCTGAAGACCATGTAAATAAAATTATTAGTTCCTACAGTATCTCACATCTTTGATCTTAAAGTTAACTGAACCATCTGCATGCATAATATAATGCCATTAAGACATGAAATGGAATTAGCATCTACAAGCTACTTCTAACATGATATAGGTAAATACAAATACACTTAGCATCCACCCTTTGATTCTCTAACAATACAGGCAGACATGTTAAAGATTCTAATCTACTTAACATAGATTTGATAACTATCTAGAAGGAATGGCCCTGTTTACCATGGTAATACTCTTTTGATACATCCTTAAGGGTTGCTTCCAGGTTACACAGCTTGCTAATTGTTTAACCTGTGCTGGCTCAGTGTTACAGCTGGAAAAAGGAAAATAGTGTTAGGCAAAATGGGTCTGAAACTAGGGATGTAAAAGGTTAAATGGTTAACCAGTTAACCGGTAAGCATTAGGCTTACCGTTAACCGACCTTAACAGTTAACCCCCTGCACACAGGCCACAGCAGCCGCACCGGGCTGGCCGGAGCAGCCCTGACGCCGGGCCGCGGCAGACCAGCCAGAGTGACCTCTGTTAAACAATATAATTTTAATCATTTAACCGGTTAACTTTTAAAACAATATTTACATCCCTATCTGAAACAGAGTTAAATTTTTTTTTTAATAGACTCATAGACTTTAAGGTCAGAAGGGACCATTATGATCATCTAGTCTAACCTCCTGTACAACGCAGGCCACAGAATCTCATCCACCCACTCCTCTAACAAACCCCCAAAATTAGTCACTGTACTTTGACAACTAAGGATAGGATTTTCAAAAGTGTTCCTCATAGGCTGTGTTCTCATCAAAGTCTGTGTTAAAACTCCACTTTGACTTTAGTGAGAGCAGAGAGTTAGGTCAGTGCTGAGCATTTTTGAAAATCCCACCTTGAGTCACTTGAAAAGTTAAATGGCATGTTTCATTAATTTGTTCTAACAATATTCAATGTTTCACCAGCGATCACAGGTTCTGAAAAAGAGTGGTAAAATAACCAGAGTTGTAGAGAAATGGAGTTGTTTTAAGTGATCCTTTGTTTGTGTTTCTTGCAGAAAGAGGTGGAGAACAAGTAAATCTGTAATTGACTTGGGTTTTCTGCAGTAAAGGATTATAGATAAACCTGGCCACTATTGTTTTTATTACTTAGGTACTCCCTTCACTGCAGAAGCAGATATGACCTAGAAACTAGAATAGGTGTAGGGTTGTCTGTGAACGTTTTTGTAAGGGCTGTGAAGTAACTTCTCTCCCCACAAGGGAAAATCGCTAACCCAAACATTGTGAAACGTTCATGGTCAAAGGCTAATAAATAGGCTACTGGAAAACATATCATGATGCACTGATTCTGTTGCTGAACTAATTTTTACTAGTCCAGGTGTTCTTGGAGAGGACATTTAATTTGATAGACTTCCATCTGTAAATCTTAATTATAGGTGAAGATATTAGTTAACTGTCTTAGTTACTGCAGACCAATTGCAACAGTAGAGGGCTTTACCGCTGATCACTGAAGCACTGCCCAGACACATGCAAGTCCCACAAAGATAAAGATTATGGCATAGACAAACTTAGTACCACTAATTAACAAAATTCAAGATTGTGTATAAAATTTTTCCAATTAGCAAGAATGACTCAGCCTGGGAATAGAACTAGCAATTTTGTTTTTTAATTAAAATTGGAAAACGTAGATATGATAATTGCCTGAATATATTAGTTTTTTATCAGTTATGATAAAATAGATATTGTGTTCCACTGTAAATATTTTAGAGTAAATCAGCGGTCATAATTTCCTGTTACAACTAAAAAACAGTAAAATGACTGCTTAATACAGATATCTGCATTATCTATAGCAATATGGTTGAAGTTTAAATTACTTTATGGCATAAATAATTGATTTAATTTCAAAATATTATTTCAGTAATGTATAGCTGTAATCGTTTGACAGGACCAAATAGAAATTTCCTAATGGATATAAACCAGTGCATTGATATATTTTTTTTTTCAGCCAGCAGGTAATATAGTAAATGTCTATAACGTGTTCTCAAAGTTCATTCACCTGTGGGCTACATCAGCAACTTGCCAGATGCCTGAAGATTATATTTACATGAAGTATTGTGGAGCTGATTAGTACTGCCCTTATCTTTAATGTGGAAGGAGTCTGTAGATCTGGTTACTTATGGAGTATTATTGCATACTGGGACCTGTAGTCTCTGCAGGTCGCAGTGCTTTAGAAAACGAGGATGGTCACAGAATATTATAGAGCTCTGGACCACACGTTGACCATAAAAACCTGAAAGATGAGCTTTAGAGATGTTAGCTTAAAAATGGACATCAGTCCACTTTAGGAAAGAGATTGTCACTGGACTTCAGACCAAAACTAACATATATTGTATCATGATACCATGGGTGCTGAAATTGCAGTATTGCACATGGGCATGTGTAGTATTTGGGGCACACACAAAAACTGTAGCATTGGTAGCTGTACCATCGTTATGGTCTGAAGTATAATATACATAAAATAAAATACTGTACATACTTTCCAAGAATATATGGAGAAATAGCAACAATGCTTCAGTTACTGGCACTGTGACCCACCATACTTAGTTACTGTGCATTACAAAGCATGCACTCTTGTGTAACAGTTCAATGCTGTGAGGGTTGAAATCTGTAGAATGCCATGTTGAAATGTTGACCTGAGTTGTCAGACTGGATATTGGTTTTTCTAGCTAAAGAATCTAATACAGTTATAAAGAACAATGACATATACACCTCTTTAACTGTTTGCTTTTAAACGTAAAATTGTTTGGTTTATTATATTGTGCTGAAATACGAACATTAATTGAAAAATTCAGGACATCCTCTGGTAGCTACCCTAGAACCATTTCTAAAATTCTAATAAGTGGTGGCACACCTCTGTGAAAAATAATGGCTTTCAGAAATGGTAATGACTGTCACTTTTCAGAATAGAAAAGGAGCACTTTTTTGCATTCTGTTCTATTATGGCTTGCTGACGGTACATTGGTGCAGCCAGTGCTACATGCTACAGAATCCTTTAAAAATCATAGCTCCTTCTGCAACTTGATAAAACGCAGGCCTTTTTCTCCCAGCTTTTTTATACTTGGAAGTACAATCACCTGCTTGCATACGCTGAAACGTGACTGTATTCCATGCTATATAAAAGATAAAATATAAATCAATCATTGAAAAGACTTGTTCATTATAATACCATTCTGCATTTGTTCCATGACATGTTATGACTTGCATGAGAAATTACAAATAAGTTGAAACAGCAAATGTGTATCATCCTTAAAAAGCTAGACAATCTAAACTGAACTGAATTTTGTACATAAATGTTTGTTGCACTCTGTAGCTTGCATTCTTCTTTCTGTCTAATTTTTAAAAGAGAAGTTGGAGACAGATCTGATCAAGCACCTCTTTTAAGTAGATGGGAGTTTTGTGATTTACTTTGGTGGAAGCTGGATTGTGCCCCAGATGTGTCCAGTAACTGTTTCTACTAACTGAGAGATAACGAAAGTGTACTTGTTAATGTAATAAAAACATGTCATGCATTAAGTTTGTTGCCATAATTCTTGAATAAGTAGTTATAAATTATCAAAATCCAACCGCGGTTTCAGTAAGTGTAGGTAATGATTAATGTCATCTAGTATGAAAAAGCTTTTAAAGAGACTCATATACATTTAATCATGAGCATTTTCTTCTGTAGGAGAAGCGGGTGACTAGTCAGCTCCAGTTGCATAGTATATCCTTGTATCAACAAGAAATATTTTGATATATTTGAGCCTCATTTACATTTTAAGTTAATAATATTTTGCTTTATTTTTCAAGTGCAAGCAATTTCTGTAACACACTTGTCTACAGTAACAAGTGGGGGGTGGAAACAGCAATATATTTTGATTTTACAGATCTCATACCCTGTACACATTTTAAATTTGTATGCTGTGGGATCTCTGCAAGGACAGAACGTTTATTGAATTGAGGTTGTGTTACACATCAGTAGATTTTGAAAGTATCAAAATTACTGCTAAAATTTAGTGACTATAAGTCATTCTTCTGTTTTTTCCGTTTCACAGAATCCTGCCCTAATTTGGAGTCTAACACTACAGTTTTTTGTTAGATTTTTGTTTTTGTTTTGGACCATTCTGTAATTGAGCTATGTGGTCTGGACTTTTCTTAGTTTTCTATTCATTAACTGTTTTATGTGGAAATTGGAGGAGTTTTTGAAACAGAAAAAGGAAGTGGTTCTGCCAATATGTGGTCTAGACTCAATTACGGCAAATAGGAGAATAAGACTTTGTCTTTACTGCAAAGAAAGATAAAAGGTGAAAGGTGTGTTTTTTACATCAAGATATCTAGGCTTGGAAGGATTACATTTTTATCAGTAAATGTTGGTAAACATCAGTTACACACGCACACACACATTGACAAGAGAAAATTTCAATAATTGAAATGTACAGCTTGACAAAGTAAGAAAAATGCTGGTTGAGAACTTAGTTAAGGATATTTACTTTGCATATGATATGTGATGTTGACAATTGGTGTGTTAATGGTTATAACAGTTATAAAGCTTTAGCTTATTGAATCTCAACATCTAGTGTCATTAAATAATTATCTAATCCCCTCCTTAATTTCCCCTAATCATGAAAATTTACATGAATAAAAATTGAACAAAATAAAATCCCTAATTTTGCACAACTGTGAAAATTTAAATTGATAGAGCATGCTTAAAAATAAACAGATATTAAATTAATTTTTTTTATAATATCGAATTCTGCCACATCTGAAGATAGTTATCTCAGTGTAAAATTCTAGTGGAGACAACGCACAAGTAGCATTGTCCACAGGTAGCTAGTTGAAGTAAACTCCACACCCTGCACCAGGGGTTTACTTCAGTTAGCTATATCAAAGAAAACATTACATTGCTTTGTCTCCATTAGGATTTTACATCAGGAATACATACCTTGATATAAAAACCCACACATTTTTGCAGTGCAGACATAGCTTCAGACAGACTTCCTTGATTTATTTAATGTCTTAAACAGTAACTGATTAAATGTCTTCTGTACATGTATATAATCTTACCTAGTGTGCAAAATATCCATTAAATCTCTTCCATGCATCCATCCATCCAAAGCATAAGTTGCCATCACCATAGCATATATTGCACCATATAATGTAGGGTTAACTGTACTTGGGCATCAGCTGGGCTTAAATTGGGCCAGGTTGGCAAGCCATGTGCTTTTTTAAACACAGCCTTGTTCTCTAAATCTCAGCTTTCATTTCAGAGGTTTCTCTCTCTAGTAGGGCTGTCAAGTGATTAAAAAAAAAATTGATCACGATTAATCACCCGATTAATCGCTGTGTTAAATAATAGAATATCATTTAAATATTTTTGCATGTTTTCTACATTTTCCAATATATTGATTTCAATTACAACACAGAATACAAAGTGTACACTGCTCACTTAATATTTTTATTACAAATATTTGCACTGTAAAAAAAGATAAACAAAAGAAATATTTTTCAATTCACCTAATATATGTACTGTAGTGCAGTCTCTTTATTATGAAAGTTGAACTTACGAATGTAGAATTCTGTACAAAAAAACTGCATTCAAAAATAAAACAATGTAAAACTTTAAAGCCTACAAGTCCACTCAGTCCTACTTCTTGTTCAGCCAATCGCTCAGACAAACAAGTTTCTTTACATTTGTAGGAGATAATGCTGCCTGCTTCTTGTTTACAATGTTACCTGAAAGTGAAAACAGGCGTTCGCACAGCATTGTTATAGCCGGCATCGCAAGATATTTATATGCCCAGATGCTCTAAAGATTCGTATGTCCCTTCATGCTTCAACCACCATTCCAGAGGAGTGCACTACAGTATTTGTATGAGGTGAATTAAAAAATACTATTTCTTTTATCATTTTTACAGTATAAATATTTGTATTAAAATATAAAGTGAGTACTGTACACTTTTATTGTGTGTTCTAATTGAAATTCATATATTTGAAAATGTAGAAAAACATCCAAAAATATTGAATATTGGTATCCTATTGTTTAACAGTGCAATTAAAACTGCGATTAATCTCTAAATGAGTGTAAACTGATGCCTCAGTCTGTGGAAAGCCTGTTACAGTAGCTACGAAGGTATGTACTGCCTTATTCACCTCTGTGGAGTATTAACTTAGATGCCTAATGATGATTTATATGTCAACATTAACTATTTTACTGCTGATCAAAGCATGTAAGGGCTTGTCTACACACAATCTGCTATAGCAGCGCAGCTGCATGGCTTCAATGAAGACCCTACCTATGCTGATGGGAGGAGTTCTCCCGCTGCGACATATAATCCACCTCCCTGATAGATGGTTACTGATTAGAATTATATTTTACTTAACAAGTAAAACAAGAAGTCTTTAAAGCTATATGTGGTAAATCCTTTGTGGTTGTTTCCATCTCAGGAAGCAGATGTTCTACGTTTCCATTGTAGACTTCGACACCTGTGAGGTAACACCAGCACCGCTAGCAGCAAAACCCAATCCAGTACCAAGAATTTCCTTTATACAAGAAAAGCTGGGGAAAGCAGATTTTCTTTTACAAAGTCTTAAAAATCATTTCTGCCTAAATCAAGGCTAGAGGGCAACTATGAAATACTCTCTCTGGGCATCTTTAACTATATTTTGTTAGAGAAAGAAAGCATTCCTTGTTTTTATATCCATCCTTGATTTAGGAGCAAATGCATAAAGTGTAAGGTATAAGAATGTATGTATATTTAATCTTCTCTATATATGATAAATCTATAAAACTTTAAATGTAAAGCTAAAACTTCAAAAAGGCTTTCCACACTCTTGAGTTGGAGTTGCTGGAGATATTTTTTTCTCCAAAGACTTCAGTTCTATACCTAATAAGCTGCTGCACTACCAAGTGATAAAACATTCAATGCTTTTCAGAAATTCTGCATACAATAAAGCTTTCACCCTACTTAAACTAAAACAATAGAGGTTTAAATTTCTTAGCTAAGAGAGTTCTGTAAAATTCTAAATATTCAAAACATTCTCAAAGTTCCTTACACTCTCCAAAGCAGATTTGTCACTCAAGCCTATTCTTTGTTTCCTGTAACTTAAGGAGAAAGTTGAGCATTTGAGAAATATGGGTTTAATTAAAAATACTGATATCTCTAGGTGATTGGTGGAGTGAAGATTAGAATGTTTTAGTTTTATTGGGAAGAGAATGAAGGGGTGTAGGAGGAAAGTGTTTAAAATCTCAGAAATTGCTGACATTCTTCTGGAAATATGTGAACGTTTCCTACAGTAAGCTTTTAAATTCATTCTGAATATTTTTCAAAATTCCCTTTGTTTAAAAACAAACAAACAAAGCTTAATTTCAGCTTAATTTGTAGTTAGACTTATTGTATGAGTAATGAGTTAGACCTGGTCTACACTACAAAGTTAGGTTGCTGTAAGCCACCTTGCGTTGACCTCACTGTGCTTTTGTCTACACTTAAATTTGTCTCCCACTGATGTAAGCACCCGTTATGGCAGCGCAGTAATACCAACTCCCTGAATGGCACTGAGCTATGGTCAATGTACTGAGGTTGACATAATAGGAGTGTTACCTATGTTGACCAAACAGTCCTCCAGCAGCTGTCCCAAAACGCCCAACACTGACCACTCAGATCACAATTGTGAACTCCACTGCCCATGTTGTGGAGAACAGAAGTCTCCCATGCTCCCCTTTAAAACCCTGTGAATTTTTGATATGGCTTTTCCTGATTGCCCAGCTTGGTGAGCCCACCTAGCAGCTCTCCCTTGTGTGCAACTGCCCAGCTGACCATGCCAGCTAAATGCACCTGACAAGCTCCAGCCTGGAGTAGACAGGAGACATTGGATCTCCTGAGCCTGTCAGAAGAAGAGGCTGGGCAGGCACAGCTATGGACCAGCCATAGAAACATGGACATCTATGAGCAGATTGCACAGGGGATGCAGGAGAAAGGGGTACAACAGCAATCAGGAGCAGTGCCGCATAAAAGCAAGGGACCTATAGCAGGCATACTAGAGAGCCATGGAGGCCAGCAGTCAATCGGGCCACAGACGTGCTGCTTTTACAAAAAGCTGCATGCTATACTTGGCAGAGACCACCACCACCACCTCACAGGCCACCCTGAATACCTCTGAAGAGCCTGAGACACAGGCTACTGCCATGAACAGCAAGGAGGATGGGGGACATGGAACTGGGAGGCCCAATTACTCTGCAAGCCAGGACCTGTTTGAGACTCCACCACAGTCCAGGCAGTGCCAGCAGTCAAGCAGGGGCGATTGCCATTCACTTCTACACTGTCAGTGCCGCACTCATTCTGGTATCCCTGCACTGAAGGGCTGAGGTGAGCTAGGCACGCAGATCCAAGAATGTGGCCTTTTGCATCCAAAAGTTCTGCAGCTACTGTTCATCATAGACCTGCATTTATAATGCGATTCCCACCAGGGAGTGCTTTTTTCCTCAGGCCCAGAAGTAGTGCTCCTCCAGTTAAAGCTGCTCCTTGAATGCCACCAACAACCTTTAATGGTTTCTCACTATATCTCACAGCAGTCTGTCCTCCAAGAAATAGTCATGTTTTGTGCTCATTCATTTCTTTGTGCGGCTCTGCAAATACCAGATGATTGTGAGTCCTGTGCTTGCAATGCTCAGTTCAGTAGTGCAGAGCTGCATGGGTTTCATGCTTCTGTCAGAGAAGCCGGACAGCGAGGAGGTCTGTGCAGGTTCATAGGATTTTTATAAAAGGCACAAAAAGTATAGGATATGGATGACATTATGGGATGGATAAAGTTGCATGCTAGGAACTTGACCCCTTGCTCCTAGTAACCCCTGTGTGACTTTTCTCTACCCCCCACCATGCATTGCCAAAACTTCCCAAAAGACAGTGCGCGGACGGTGCTATGTTGCAAACTGAGGTAGCTACCCATGCTGCTTAGCACTGCATCAACAAAAGCACTCCTGGTGAGTACGCGCAGCACCATCATGAGTAGCCAAGCATGCATGCTCACACAGAAGCAATACACTAACTGAGGCAGATTTATGCTGACATAACTTGCATCAGTCAAAGTTTGTAGTGTAGTCATGTCCTAAGCCTCTGACAAGTTGTGCAATCTTTGCAAAAGTTATGTATGTACAGTTGTAAACGTTGATATCTAATACAGGTATCTGAATGACATATGAATAGCATAATGCATCAATCTAAGTCAACATACTAATAAGAACTTGGTTGAATACAGGGTTATAGTATTCACATGAATCTGATTTTTTTTTCCTGTTTTGAGAAGCAGTAGGATTCTGAAAAGGCATTTTTAAAAGGCAACAGCCTCACTCATTGTGGTAAAGGATGGGAAAATGATTTGATGCATCAGTTGGTAAATATTTCATATCAGTTTTGTAAGGCAGATGTAAGAGTAAAGAATTAAGGCTGAACAAGCATCATCCTCACAATTTCAGAATTGATGTTGTACTGATTCTCAGCAAATAGTTGCCTTGCAAATTCTTGGTGTGCTACTTTTCTTTGGGGTAGCATGGGGGAGGATGGAAAGTCTCTCCCAGTGGCTTCTGACTAGGTTTCTTAAAGGAATCATAAAGTTTTTTATAAACCTGTTTTTCAGCTTCTGTCTTCAGCATTCTACACTTCTTTCCTTCAAAGTATAGTAGTATTTCAGGTAATCAGCACCTCACCTTAGAAGGTTGGAATTTTAGTCCTGCTCCTCTTTCTTCTTTACATGCTGTTAAAAGAAAGCAATATTGTGAACTTGTTTTAATTTTCTCTAACACTCAAACCAGTAGATTTTCTTTCCTCATAAATTTTTCTCCAGTTCTCAGATTGAGACACATGTCCTCAAAATCCATAGGACTTCAAAATTCTGTAGCGTAGCTTTCTAAAGAGATGAGAACGATAAGCTAAAGATTGATATTAGTTCAAATAGTGCTGATGTTTTAAAGGTTAAGCATTTAGGGCAAAAACTTCCAAAAGCACCTTAGGTTCCTAAGTCTTGTTGATCTTCAATAGGACTTAAGCACCTAAGTAATTTAGGAGCTTTTGAAAATTTGGAGGTTAGTGTTCATGAATCAGTAACATGTAAATCAACCTTGCAGTTTAAATAGTACATGTGAAAAGTTCCATATATTGTCAGAATTTATTTAGTTTTAGTTTTATTGCAAATGTTAATTTTTCTTTATAATTCTCTACTATGGATTGTTTAAAAATATTTTAATATATATTGTACCCTATGTTTAAAGTCAAAAGCACATTACTAATGTGATTATTTTGCAGTGATCTTTTGGTATTAACTGGTTTTGGATTGTCGGCACTTCAGCTAGCGGTGTGATAAACAGCTCAAGCAGACATACCTGCATTAGCGTTCATCTAACTGGTTTGTCAAAAATCGAAGTGAGGATGCGGCACTGCAGGCTTTAGCACAGGCTACTGAAACCTGGCTAACCCTCCTGGGTGTGTACTTGCTTCTGCAGCCTGCTGTGAAGTCTGCACCACAATGTCCTCACTTCTCTTTTTAGCAAGACAGCTAGATATAAGCTAGTGTGGGTATGTCTACATGAGCTGCTAATCACATATCTGGCTGCAGTTTAGACATAGCGTTAGTGTATTCTTAAATATATATATAATAAAACAAAGCAAGACGTACATATTTTGACCCTCATTCTCCACTATGGTCTCTTTATATCACTCACATGCAAAGGTTTGTCAGCAAGGTGTTACCTGGCCACTGGTCCGGGGTTGCCAGGTGTCCAGTTTTTGACCGGAATGCCCAGTCGAAAAGGGACCCTGGCGGCTCTAGTCAGCACTGCTGACCAGGCCATTAAAAGTTAGGTCGGTGGCACAGTGGGGCTAAGGCAGGCTCCCTGCTTGCCGTGGCACTGCTCGGCTCCCGGAAGCAGCAGCATGTTCTCCCTCCGGCTCCTACGTGTAGGGGCAGCCAGGAGGCTCCGCACACTGCCCCCGCCCCAAGCGCTGGTTCTGTAGCTCCCATTGGCAAGGAACCGAGGCCAGTCGGCACTGCAGGGGTGGCACCTGCGGATAGGGCAACACACAGAGCCATCTGGCCACACCTCCGTGCAGGAGCTGGGAGGGGGGGACATGCTGCTGCTTCTGGGAGCTGCTTGAGGTAAGTGCTGCCCGGAGCCTGCCCCCCCTCCCGTGCCCCAAACCCCTGCCCCAGCCGTGATTCCCCTCCCCTCTCCGAACCACTCGATCTCAGCCTGGAGCACCCTCCTGTACCCCAAGCCCCTCATCCCCAGAGCCTGCACCCCCAGCCAGAGCCCTCATTCCACGCCTCTGCCCCAGCCCTGATCTCCCCCCCGAACCCCTCAGTCCCAGCCCAGAGTACCTTTCTACACCCAAACCCCTCATCCCCAGCTACACCCCAGAGTCTGCACCCCCAGCCACACTCCTCGCACCCCAACCTCCTGCCCCCGCCATCAATTGTGAGGGTACACTCGACTAGGGCGCAGGCCTCATTGGCTGCCTTTTTGGCCTATGCTCCCATCCAGAACATTTGTAGGGCTGCTATGTGGTCTTCAGTTCACACTTTCACCTCCCTTTATTCGATCGTCTCCCAAACCAGGGAGGGCGCCGGGTTCGGCAGGGCTGTACTCCGTCCCAAGAATTTGTGAACTCCTACCCACCTCCAACAGATGTAGCTTGGAATCACCTATTTTGGAATACACATGAGCAATCACTCGAAAAAGAAAAGACAGTTACTTTTTCTGTAACCACTATTGCACATCCCGCCCTTCTTCCCCTCTGTCGGAGTTGTCTAGCAAGAAGGAACTGAGGGTGGGGGGAGCGCGCAGCGCCCCTTATACTGTGCCATGGAGGTGCCACTTCAGGGGTCTCTAGGGGCACTCCCCTAGGATTACTGCTAGGGGAAAAACTTCCGACAGCGGTGCACGTGGTGAGCATGCGCACCTATTGTGGAATAGACCTGAGCAACACATCTCAAACACCAGTTACAGAAAAGATAACTGTCTTTTATTTCCTTAAAATTATTAGACTATATATTTTTTTAAATAGTTCTAAATGTACATTCAAGTTTTCACTAACTTGAGAGAATAAAATTATTGTATGTCCTAGTATAGGTTTTGTTTGTGCCGTGGATGCCCCTAAATAGGTTTGCCAACTAGGGTGACCAGATCACCCAGGTCAAATATCGGGTCGCGGGGGGGGGGGGGGGCAAAAAGAAATAAAAGGCGGCAGAGCAAAAAAACAACCCCCCCCCTCCTCCTCCCTCCGCAAGCGCTGGAGGGAGGCCCCGGAGACGCAGGGGGAGCGCGGGGCCGGGGTGAGTGAGAGTCCGGCCTGGCCCCGAGCGCAGGCAGGACTCAGTCAGGCGGTACCTGGAGGGAGAGTAGGGGGGTGGTTGTTTTCCCCACCTGGGCAGCGGGACTCGGGAGCAGCCGCTGCTGCAGCTCCCACTGCCGCGGGGGGAGGAAGCGGCCGCTGGCCAAGCTCAGCGGCTGCGGCTCTGGCGCCCGTGAACCCCCCGGGCCTGTTGCGGGGACCCAGCTGCGCGCACCCAGCCCCTGGCCAGTCGCGTCTGGGCTGCTGCCCAGTTGGTGCAATCCCGCGGGCGGCCCCGGAGTGGGGGCAGCAGGCCCCAGCCCACCCGTCCCGCTCGGGTCCCGCAGGGGAACGAACGGGGCTGGGTTGCCGATGTCTTCGCCCCGGGGCCGCTGCGGGATTGCACCAGCTGGGCAGCCAGCCCAGACGCGACTGACCAGGGGCTGGGTGCAGCGTGCGCGCTGCTGGGTCCCCGCAACAGGCCCGGGCTCGGGGGGTTCGTGCCCCGGGCGCCGCAGCCGCCGAGCGCCATGGCCACTTCTTCCGGCCGCGGCAGTGGGAGCTGCAGCAGCGGCTGCTCCCGAGTCCTGCTGCCTAGGTGGGGAGAACAGCCGCCGCCTGGCCCCATGGGCCGCCACCCTACTCTTCCTCCAGGTACCGCCCGACTGAGTCCTGCCTGCGCTCGGGGCCAGGCCGGACTCTCACTCACCCCAGCCCCGCGCTCCCCCTGCGTGTCCGGGGCCTCCCTCCAGCGCTTGTGGAGGGAGGAGGAATGGCGTGCTTGGGGAAGAGGCGGGGATTTGGGGAGGGAGCCAATGGGGGAAGGAGGGAGGGGGGGCGGGGCGCGAGCCCTTCCGGGCTCTGGAACCTTTGCTTGTTTGTCCAGTGTCCCGACCTAACATTGGTCGGGACACGGGACAAACAAGCAAATATCGGGACAGTCCCGATAAAATCGGGACGTCTGGTCACCCTATTGCCAGCTGCTCACACAGCTATTTCCTGTTCTAAGTATAGAAAACTGTGGTAACTCTAAGTGAGAGCTGTTGGAAAATGCCATACTGTTAATGGTAACTACTGTATTTAGACTTATGGGTATTGCACAGTACTCCTGAATAAGTGTAATATTTTTTAGTGATTTTATTCAAAAGTAATATTTTTGAAAGATCCAGAATTAAAAATACCAAAACAAATTTCTGTATAAATTGTCCAACTTTGAAGGGATAGATGGATTCCTGTTGTATCATAGATGTAACTTGGCAGGGTAAAATATTTCTGATATAAATGAAATTCACAATTGCAGCATCCAAGAGAGTGCTTTAAAATGACTGGAGTGCCTCACATTTCTAACAGTCTGGTAGCAAACTGGATTCCTTGTATGTGGAATACATCAGCAATTTAAAAATTATTGCAGCTTCAATTAGTTTTTTCCAGAGGCAGTGGTGACGCACTCAAGAATGAAATCCAGGATCCTCTTCTAACGACAAGTGTTGCAGTTGGCAGCACATCTTGCTATTTTCACATGAGCTGTTTGAAAGAGATTTTGGCAAGGGCTTTAAGAGGAGAGGGGCTCTGAGTACGTGCAGCATAATCTACTTAACCATTCATCCTTAATTAAGAGAACTATCAATTTTAAATGTGTCCATTGTTAACATTAAAAATAAAATAGTTACCATTTAGAAACCTGTTTTAATTAAAAGCTCTTGTGTTATCCAAAATCCCTACATAAAAGAATTAACACTGTGGCTTTCAGCACTGATAAGCTTTTTGAAGTCTCTTAAACTAATCCATTTATTCCTACAGAAGATAACATTCTGGATACCTACTCAAAATGCTCTACTGTCAGTAAGATCAAAGGGAAATCCTTTGAGTCCTATCAAATTAACCCTTTGGTGCTAATTGCCAGCAGTGTTTGCAAACCAGAATATTGAGGATACTGGTGCCAGCGGGTTAAATATAGCAAGTAGCAGGAGAAGCTGCCTAACAAATACTTAAATTTTGTATATTGAAAAGCAGTAATATACAGTAAATCAGCATTTGGTATTAAAATATAATTTCTTAATTCAGTGTCTTTGCATAATTATGGAAAAATATATACTGTATATAATTATACTGTTTCTCGTGCGCTCTCTGACTCTGAGTGGCATTCATTAATGACTTTATTTGGAGCCATGGTTAACCTTTCTTGGCTATAAGGGTACAACAGAGGCAGTTACAGTAGATTTTTCTGGTGTTTGACATGATCTTCTCTATAAAATGGAATCTGGTGCAGTGTTGCGAGAAGTTAGAAAGAGTTATTGCAGAACTGTGGCCTGTTGATGAGTTTACGGAGAAAGGGTCTTAAGACATTTTGTCCAAACTGAACTTCTTACAATTTGCCCAACCATAAATCAAAATATAGTAGTATTCATGAGCTTGTCATCTGTGAGATCCTTGCAGATCTATTCAGCCAACAAGTGCTGGAAAGAAAAATGGATAAAAATAGGTATTTTTGAAATAAATGAATTCTTCTCAAAAATGGTCTCTCTATGGATATTTTATATAGACTTACTGTCTTGGGTACAAGTGCATACAGAACAGGAAATGCATAGTATTAAGTAAGTTAACTTTTAACCTTCTTCCCAGTTTTTTGACCTTTTTGATACAATATGTGGTTTTGTATATGCTTTTCATGGCTTGGACGCATCTGACTTGATTTTATACCTATTTTGGTGTGCTTGTAGTAATAGCCAGGTTAATACATTTTAATCTAGTTTAAATGTTCGAGTTCTGGTACTTCAGCTATTAAATTCTTAGCCATGATTTAACATGCATTAATTAACATGTTAACTAATACCATTTTAAATTCTAGTGTAGACACTACAAAAATATTTGTTCTGCAACACCAATGTCTTGCTAGTTGTGTTTATCCTGAAATGTTTGTCCTGTATATGCATCAGGATTTACAGTTGTGTTAGTATAACCCAAACACCTCCTGGGTGTGGTGATTGATTGATTGATTGATTGACTCTACAGCCTTAGTTAATAGCCCTATCGTGTTTAGCTCACGCAGTAAAGGCTCATGCACTAAGCTCCAGAAGCCCCAGGTTTGTTGGTGTTACAAGTGGGGGGCTCGTCCAGGATTTCAACTGGGAAGTCTCTGAAGCTCAGGACGCACTTCCTCAGCTAGGGGAAATACGTAGCCCATACACCTCTTGGGTGTGGTATTCTGTCCCATCTAGTGGCACTGAGACCGTTTAGAGAGAGAGATTAATGAGTCTGCTCTACAGCCTTAGCTAAGTGCTCTATGGCTTTTAGCTCATGCAGTAAAGGCTCATGCACTAAGCTCCATAGGCCCCAGGTTCAAACCCGCACGCCGATGATCGGGGTCTGTCTATGTTACATTAGCACTTTAAAATGCGACTAAAAAACCAAGTCTCACTCTATCCTTGGTATATATCATTCTGAAATACTAAAGACCCCTTGTTTCCTTTCAAAATTAGGACAAATAATATTTGAAACTTGCTGCCCATCGTCCTATTTATATTGATCATAAGTTACTTTGTCTATTTCTGATGTGACATTTTCTCATCTATCTTCTCTTCAACTTTTCTAATACATAGAACGTTATTTTTATTAACTTACTGGACAGAGGACAGTTGTGCTTGGATAACATAGTTGTGACGCTTGTCTTATTTTCTTTGAGTATCTTTGCTTTGTATAAAGTAGGTAGCCTTGGAGTGAAAATACTGTACAACATGTGAAGTGATTTCCTTTTTTCTTTCTAATCTTTGTAGAAATGTTTAGATATTGTGGTAATGGATGCATGAGGAATCTATTCCAAATGTACATAAGTGCTGTGGAGTTTGACTATTAATCAGAATTTGCACTGGTTTCTTAAATAAAGTTAATAGAATTTGAAATGTGCAGCAATCTGAAGGTGTAGAGCATTAAACCAAAAATTCTAATCACAAGAAAAGTCACTAAGATAGACAGGAAACTATCATTAGCTTGTTATATAAAATAACAGGAGTACTTGTGGCACCTTAGAGACTAACAAATTTATTAGAGCATAAGCTTTCGTGGGCTACAACCCACTTCTTATGCTCTAATAAATTTGTTAGTCTCTAAGGTGCCACAAGTACTCCTGTTATTTTTGCGGATACAGACTAACACGGCTGCTACTCTGAAACTTGTTATATAAAACACTCCATTTTCTTTTATTTAGGGGGAGATTTCTAATGCACAAAGGGGAGTTAAGACATTGGGAACTTGGTACCTAACACTTCTTTTGGCCTTAAAAATGTCATTCCCCCCCCCTCCCCCAAGCAACAGCTACCATTCTGTAGTAATTATAATACTTTTACCGTAGGGGAAGTATTTTCCTAACATCCATCAGTTAGTTATTTGGATTAAGACCTGAAGCATGATGACCTTCTCTATAACCTACATTATGTATGTACTGATATAATGTCCCCTTCTATTTTGTCCCCTCTGTAAACTGTCCTAGTCTCCAATATTTTGCTAGATATAAGATCTCACAACAACAAAACTGTAATATAAATTTAAACCAATGTTTTTGATTCATACAGGAAAATAAAATTCAGCATAACCTACCTAACTCTACAGTCATTTTGATGTTACAGTGGTCATTTGGGCTCTACAGTACTATTCATCACCACATTTGCTGTCAGTAAATAGGTGTACGCAGTTTCAAGATGCCAATTGTATAATCAGTTTTCTGGCTGTAATCATACTTCTAAAAATCATTTTCATGCTATGGTCTGGTCAAAAACAATACAGAGTATGCTGTGTCTCACACAAGTGAAATTAACTTTAGGTAGTTGCTAAAGTGATTCCTTCAGGGTCAGCACAAGACTTGTGATACAGAACAAAGTCTGAACTAGAACTATGTGCACTTCATCTCTGATAGACAGATTAATTGTATTAAAATATGACACATAAACTTGAGATCCCAAGTTTGAACCATACAAAGAAAATTGTGCCCTCGGAATAATGACTAACAATTTGTCCTCTTAAAAGTTTTAACTTTGCAAGTTATGCACCATGACACTGTTACAAGAAAATATATTGTCCACAAATTTGAGTCACTGTAGAGAACTTTAAAAGGTGCCAGGTGCCCTCTGACTCTTAAAAATGTTACTGTTATTGACATGACAGGCTTGTGGTTGACTTCACTCAGATGGAATGCATGAGAATAAATGAAAAAGCCACAATGCCCAAGAAGAGGTGTATTAATATTTTAAGTCTGTCAGGTTGGGCACACTACAACATCCTTTTGTATAGTTTCAGTATTGTCTTGAATGCCAGTTTTGGGACATTGAAGCTATATTTGTAATGCCGTATTGGTGAAACAGTATACAATTTCATTAATGGCTGCACAGTAAAAGGATTTCTACTATATTTATACTTCTCATTTAGAGTTTTCTTTGCACCATTCATCATCTTGCATATTAAATGATATGCATCCGAGCCCTTCAATCTTTTTGCACGATAGTGGAAATACTACATTCGTATGACAGAATGCTTAGTAGTTCTATCTTCTCATTATAGTTAGGTTAAGCTTTGTTGTCTTTAGTTGTTTATTGCTCAAGTCAATTATTCTTTAATCTACAGCTATTAAAGATTAAAAGTGCCCTTTTTCAAAAAGTTCCCTTATCAGAGAGTCGTCTTGATATTTCCAATTATCAACAATAGTCCAGGGTTCACTGTTAATTTTATGCTATCTAAGTAAACTGCTAATTAGAGATGCTATATGTATTTTCATGGGGGAGGAGAAGAGGATAGAGGAGAAACCAAAGAACCCTTAATTGGTTTTTGGTCCTCAATGCTTCAGTTCATTTTGTTAAAAGAAATTTGGTTCTTTTAGCTCTTCACAGCAAACAAAAACATAAAAGCTTGGTCCTTCCTTCCAAACTTGAAAAATCAGCTACTATTCTGATTAACTGGATAGCTGCAGAACAGATTATACAGTATCTTCTTGTAACACAAAAAAAACAACCCACTAGCTTCTATTTTAGGCAGTGTTTAAATGCAGGCAACATAGTCTAGTGAAGTCAATGAAGGTTTCTTATACCCAAGGAGGGAAGGACCTACAGAATTTGTTTCATTTTTCTGTGTAAGATTGTTGTATTTTGCACTGAAATTAAACCTACCTATAAAAATGTAATATCTTTATTTTCAGTAACATAACTGAAAGTACGCTTTCTCTCTTTGTAGAGCTAGTGGGTTCAGCTGAAGGAGATAAGTTAGAAAACACATGGGGTCTTTCATATTAATCTCCTGTGCCATACATTCCACCAAAACATAAACTATTCATCTTTTAGAAATGTTCCTTTGCCTATTTTTAGTGCATTGTTCACCTTGGTTGGTGTCTGTCTCCTTTGTTCTAGAAAGTCTTTTTTTCCTGGAAAAAGATGACAGTTTAATAAAAACAAATGGTCATCAGGAGAAAGCATGTTAATTACTTGTCTCATAACCAGTAACTTGGTCTCTTGCCTGATCAGTAGTTTAAATACTGTTGACATCTTATGGCACAATCTCACAACCATCCTTCCTGTTTCATTTCCCATCAAGCAAAGGGATGGCTCTGTATGTGCAAGCTCAGTTTAAATATAATAGGGGATTTGAGGTTTTGGTTAGAATTATTGGGCTGGATCTTGCTCTCATTTAAGTCAATGGCAAGAATACCATTAATTTCTGTGGTGCTGGATCAGGTCCACAACACTATGTATGGAAAAGTTCTTGTGATGCATGACCAGAAAGGGTTAAGCGTCCTGCAGGATGAATGACTCAAATTCAACCCTTTAAGACATATGGGGAGATAATGTTTGTGTTTTTGTGTAGTTACATATATATTGGTAGCGGTCAACAGTGTAATCAACAGTCCCTGTCTATGCTGTATTCTGTTAATTCAGAGATCAAAAGAACATCTTAATATTCAAATGAACTGTAAACATAGGATGTCGCTGTATTCATCTCTTTGAAATATATAGCAAATCATTTGTGAATGGTGGAAAAACAGGCAAGCGCTTTGTTAATCTGTGTGAATAATTACCCGGTGATGCTTAGGAAATAAACCTACTTCAAAGTCGCCCTGATTGCCTATTGTTTAGCCAGGACAGTATGGTCAAGTGTATGCTCGAACACTGTATAAAAGACCCTTGGGTCCTGACCCTGTCATTTCAGATCTGCTTAAGCTTCATCAGGGGAAGTTTGAGTCACAGGATTGAGATCCCAGTTAAACTGGAACACCCTGAATATAATATTGGACATTGGTCTATAATCTGTGGACTAAATTCTAAAAAGTCTTTGCAACTACAAAGCTCACCATCTCTGCTGTGAATCTGAACCTCAAGAATTGAACTCGTGTCTGTATGTATATTGATCTTTTAACCATACTCTATCTATTCTTTTTTAATACATTTTAGTTTAGTTAATAAGAATTAGCTGTAAGCGTATATTTGGTTAAGATCTGGAATATTCACTAACCTGGGAGGTAATGTGTCCAGTCCTTTGGGATTGATAGAACCTTTTTTGTATGATGAATAAGATTTTCATTAATTCTCCTCATATCTGACTTGGGTGACTAGGTGGAGGCCTGAGGCTGGGTTACTTTAAGGGAACTGCGTTGTTGACTTCTGAGTAACCAGTGAGGTATAACAGAAGCTCTTTTGTGCTGGCTTGGTAAATCTAAGTATTGGAATATCCACCAGCTTTGAGGATTGCCTGCCCCATTCTTTGCAGTTCACCCTAATTGAGTGACCTCAGCTGTCTCCCCTGGGATTCCAGTCACAGTTCTATTTACAAAGCTGTATATGCAAAATACGCTATATTGTGTAAATTGAGTGAAACTAGATTTTTTTTATGGCATTTTTGGTAAAAGTTTAAAAAATCTTTACTGGAAAGTAGAGCTGTCAAGCAATTAAAAAAATTAATTGTGATAAATAACACTGTTAAACAGTAATAGAATACCATTTATTTAAATATTTTGGATGTTTTCTACATTTTTAATTATTTCAATTACAACACAGAATATAAAGTGAGCACTGTACACTTCGCATTTATTTTTGATTACAAGTATTTGCACTGTAAACAAAAGAAATAATATTTTGCAATTCACCTAATACAAGTACTGTAGTGCAATCTCCATCATGAAAGTTGAACTTACAAATGTAGAATTATTTACAAAAAAAAAAGCATTCGAAAATAAGACACTGTAAAATTTTAGAACCTGCAAGTCCACTCAGTCCTACTTCTTGTTCAGCCAATTGCTCAGACAAACAAGTGTGTTTACGTTTACAGGAGATAATGCTCCCCTTGTTTACAATGTCACCTGAAAGTGAGAACAGGCGTTCTCACGGCACTGTTGTAGCCGGCGTCGCAAGATATTTACGTGCCATGTGCGCTAAAGATTCATATGTCTCTTCATGCTTCAACCACCATTCCGGAGGACATGTGCCCATGCTGATGATGGGTTCTGCTCGATAACAATCAAAAGCAGTGCAGAGCGATACACGTTCATTTTCATTATCTGAGTCAGATGCCACCTGCAGAAGGATGATTTTCATCCGAGACTGCTATAACATGAAATATATGGCAGAATGCAGGTAAAACAGAGCAGGGGACATAAAATTCTCCTCCAAAGAGTTCAGTCACAAATTTAATTAATGCATTATTTTTTTTAGTGAGCGTCATCAGCATGGAAGCATGTCGTCTTGCCAAAGGATGAAGGGGCATACGAATGTTTAGCATATCTGGCACGTAAATACCTTGCAATGTCAGCTACAAAAGTGCCATGAAAATGCCTGTTCTCACTTTTTGGTGACATTGTAAATAAGAAGAGGGCAGCATTATCTCCTGTAAATGTAAACACACTTGTTTGTCTTAGCAATTTGGCTGAACAAGAAGTAGGACTGAATGGACTTGTAGGCTCTGAAGTTTTACATTGTTTTGTTTTTGAGTGCAGTTATGTAACAAAAAAAATCTACATCTGTAAATTGCATTTTCACGACACAGATTGCACTACAGTACTTGTATGAGGAGAATTGAAAATACTATTTTGTTTATCATTTGTACAGTGCAAAAATTTGTAATAAAAAATAATGTACACTTTGATTTTAATTACAACACAGAATACAATATATATGAAACTGTAGAAAAACATCCAACATGTTTATACATTTCAATTAGTATTCCATTGTTTAACAGTGCAATTTAAAACTGCAATTAATTGTGATTAATTTTTTTAATTGCGGTTAATTTTTTTGAATTAATTGCGTGAGACACCCATACTGGAAAGTGTTCTATTGACAGACCTCTGTTTTATAGTGGTTCCTTTTTACTTCCTAAATGGAAATGAACCTTGTAGGCTTTGTGTGTCGAATAAGCTCATTCAGGAAGAAAACAAATTCTTTAAAGATACCGTACCCTCAGGATTCTCGCTCTTGAGTCTCTCACTTCCGGGGAAAGACTCGAGTGAGTATCCTATGCGTAACCTTCAAGGAATCAGAATTATAGATAAGTGAATTCCCTTCACTGAGCGCCAATTCCATAGCTCCCATTGGCCAGGAACTGTGGCCAATGGGAGCTGCGGGAGCGGTGCCTGCAGGCAGGGGCAGCGTGCAGAGACCCGCTGTTCACCCCGCCTAGGAGCCACTGTCAGAGGGACGTGCTGGTTGCTTTCAGGGAGCCACTGGAGATAAGCGCCGCCCAGCCAGAGCCAGCACCCCTCACCCCCTACCACACCCCTGCCACAGCCCAGAGCCAGCACCCAAACTCCCTCCCAAAGCCTGCACGCCCTCCTGCACCCCAACCCCCTGCCCCAGCCTGGTGAAAGTGAGTGAGGGTGGGGGAGAATGAGCAACAGAGGGAGAGGGGATGGAGTGAGCGGGGGCAGGGCCTCAGAGAAGGGGCGGAACCTCAGAAGGGCGTGGGGTAAGGGCTGAGCAGGGCAGCTAGGGGGTGGGGTCCCTGAAAATTTTTAAATCAACATGGGGGTCCTCGGGTTGCTAAATTTTGAGAACCACTGAACTAGAGCATATCTTTTAGTAAAACATGCAGCCTTGATTTTAAAATTGCCTGAGAATTCACTACAGCACAACTTTCAGTTTTTCCTAACAGGACACCTAGTGTCTTTTGTAAAGTTACACCAATGAGGAAAAAAAGAGAGACAGAGGTACATAAGCGATCTCATAGGCACTGTTTCTCAAAACTGAATTAAACTGAAGTGACATTGGAGAAATGCAGAGACGGACATCAGCTTTATATCTGTCGGGTTTATCTATTTTTAGTTTATTCATTTGAGCTAAGGAAATTCATTGTCACTTTAAAGATATGGTATCCTCTCTAATTATAGAGGTGGTGCTGAGAATGTAATACTAAATAATGAAGTGTCCAACCTTGCACAATTGCTTAATAAAACAAACCATGTGCTTCTGCATTAATGGAATGAGTTTTAAAAAAAACAAAAACTGTTCCCCAGAATAGAAAGTTATGATTTCTAAGCAGTTCAATTGAACTAAATATGCAAACTTTGTAAAATTGTTAGTTGTTCCTATTAAGGAGAGCAACAGTGAATTAAATTTAGAACCTATGGAATTAGGGCTCAATCTAACCTAGCAGGACTTCCACAAAAATCTGCATCAGCTGGAAAGTACAATGAGTGTGTTCAAAAAATCAGTTACCATTTTCTGCCTCTTAAATCTCGAACATAGTGGATGTTTCTTTTTTATGCCACAAATTCTAGTTACTGTGTTTAAAACATGTCTTTAAAAATATTGTGTGATAGATATGTTTTGTCCTAGAGTGCAAATTTGTTCAAATTTGTTTTGGAAATTATTTCTAAATATCTACACGTTGATATATGGGAAAGTGCCAGGAGTTATTTTTAAAGAGGTGTATTTTTTAGGAGCATAAATGTTTTGATGATGATGATGATGCTGTCTTCCGTAGTCTTGTAGTTTGTGTTATATGTACATACTGCTCTGAGAAAAAAAATCAGCCTCCTAGCATGCCTTAAATTAGATGTTTGAGGAGCATCGGCTTCATGGAGACAAGTTGCATTGTAGCAATAATAGTAATACAAAAAAAAAACAGAAATCTCAGGTAAAATAATTCATCTCTACAAATAAATTGTGAAGTACATCTAGCTCAAAACATCAGGAGGACCAGCCAAAAAAGGCCACTATATCATAATTATATAACAGGTCCTTGATTTTTAATATCATTTTTCATGCCGAATGCTCTAGCCCCAAGTAAAAATTAAACTGCCACATCTTGATGAAAATTTTCTCCCTTAATTTGCTCTTACATCACATCTGATTGAGCTACTCTTCCCTATGGGGATTTTAGAGAGAAAAACCTCATTTGATTTCCTGTAAGCCTTCAAATCTGATTTCTGTGTTTTCGTCAGTTTGAAGAAAAAGAGGCATTCTGTTCAGTTTCTCCTTTCTTCCTGTGTGTTCAATTTTCATCTGTATAGCCATGCATAGTGATGTTTTATTCTGTCTCTCTAACATACACAGATCAAAAATATTCCCATTGGAATAAATACATAGGCTTAATTTAGCTATACTCATAGGAATGAAGCAAAACAAAGTTTGCCCTTACCAAGTTTAAGATGTTATATGTCATAATATTATGTAAACTGCTCCAGCAGGTATTCAGAAAACTTAACTACTCAAGGAGTATAATCATTATATTTGTCAATAATTGGACTGTAATTATGATTTCTCAATTAGGTTATGCGTTTTGCTTCTGGTTTTCAGACAAATATATATGGAAATAGAGTGCATAGTATACTACTGTTTTAGACAGTGTATAAATTGAGCTGTACAGCATTCCGTTCAGAGCAATTTAGGTCATTTATTTTAATAACTTTTTTCCATTTGTACTTCAGATATTTTCTAAAGAAATGTGCATTTTCATTGATTGATTATAACCACTAAAACATGTCAATTCACAACTAAATAGTCTTTACACTAGATTTGGTACATGTTTTTGTTACCTAAGAAGGTACATTATAACTATATATATTTTTTTAAGCAATTATATAACTTAATTTTTTCAGACTCGTATTAATTGTACATTTTTAATATGTTAGAAAGTGGTGAATGATAAATTGCTTATTTACTACATAATTAACTTTTTGCTTGATTTGTGTTAACGTGCATGAGGATAGTAACTGGAATTTAATTAAACACACAGAACAGCATACAAGATTTATTTTTATTAAACAAAACAACCTTAAGTGTTGTGGATACATAAACTTCCCTTATCAAAACATGTTTCACATTTACAACTAAATGGTTTATTAAAGGAACAGAGGGATTAACTGTAGTCAGTGAATTAAACTGACTATTGCAGGTCAGCCTGGGAAAACTTTCAAATATTCCTAAGTGAAAGCGACTGGAGTTTAAATTCCTACTAGCCTAAGTCTCTTGAAAAGGAGACAACCGTCTCCTAAGTTACTTAGACTGACCTTCAGACTTCTAAAACTGGTAGATCTTATCCCCTCCCTCCTCATTTTTATTCGTAGACTGGAAGAGAGAGACAAGTTTTCCTGATTTTTTTTTTTTTCAACTCCCAATCAATTTCTCATCTTTGAGTGAATTAGTCCAAAAGAAAAAAATATTCTCTGTGCCTTCAGAAGAGGCTGCTGCTCTTGAAAGCTGGTATAGCACTTCAACAAACTCTGGTTCTAGGTACTTAGTTAGTGCCTTCCACCAGTTCAGTGGTGTGGCTTTCTTTAAAACATCAGCAAACATGTCCTGCTTGAATGGTTCACCTCCAGCCCTGAAATTTATTATGGTTAGCATGACTGATGGGTAATTATTAGATGCCCATGTCATTGCAGCAACTTCTTCAATTAAGCCTCTACCCTGGTACTTTGGTTGAGAGTAATAGCAAGAAAATGAGGTGGAGTAAGTGTTTGATCTGTTTGCTTCTTTACTGCCTACAATTCAACTTTGTTGTTGGGGATTTTTTTCTTTGATATCTCTTGAAGTTCTTTCCAAATTTCAGCAGAATCAGCAATGCAGCAGCAATCTTTCTGTGGTTTGTCCACAGGAATGGAAATAGGTTTCAGTATATTAAATATATCTTCTCTGTTTCTCTTTAATATGATGTTGACTACTTTGGCTGTGATAGTTCCATCTATTTTGTCATGATTTTCTTCCCCCTTCAGTGAAGTTGAAGCAACGTGGCTGTTGTGGAAGTATTTTGCAATTTCAGGAGTTGTATTTAAGTTTTTGGCTAAAAGATGCATCAAATGAGCATTACACCCATATGTTAGAAGTTTCAGGTGTCCTTCATTAACTTCTTCTACATTCCTTCTCATCTTAGCTACATTTGCAGAATTGTCTGTAACAAAACTATACACTTGACGCTTTTTGTTCAGTTTGTCACAGTTTTACTGCTATTTCTAAGTATTGTGCTGTATCGGCATTTCCTGATGTATCACTTGTTTCTGTAAACTAGACAACTCCATCTTTTGTTGTCACACAAGCACTTTGTACTTGATCATTGTGTACATTGCTCCACCCATCAAGACTCAGATTATCGAATTTCCCATCAGTGTTTTTTGCCCTGTTCAATTTCCTTTTTATACACTGTATCCAGCAACCTACTAGTAACCTCTGCTGTTCCAAGTAGAATGTAGCCTGGTTGTAACAATTGAACCAGGTCCATGAAATGTAGTTCTGAACAAGACAAAAAGGACAATTTGTATAAATAAACCAAGCAATCTTTTCATCTATGGAGTCTTGATGGAATTTTCACGTCCTGATTGCAAACTCATCCATGGTTTTACTGGATGATGAAGAAAGACTTTGTTGTTGTTGAGATACAGGTAACTACATTTAGTGCAGCACTGCTGGTGGCACTAGCAGATGACTCTGAAATTGTAGACGTTGCAGATGAGGGACATTCATAACCCTTTATGTCTAAGCTGGACCCTGAAATAAAATGGGTAAATAAATAAATAAAAATCACTTTCATTCACTGTTACTCAGAGCACTGCTTTAAAAAAGAGACTGTAAATGAAAGTCCTCTTTCTGCAGCTGTTCTAACCACTTTTTAAATGATATATTTTCCCTGTAAAACTGGGTTTAGAATAATTAAGAAATCATTAGGATTATCTAAATCTATATAAACCCTGTCTCTAGCAAACAAAAGGTGTTTAAATGTTAAGAGTCATAAATGTCTAATAAAACTTTACTTTTAAGCAGGAAATCTTCACCTAAGAGATTTGATTATACTGAGCAGTAGAAAATCATTTCAGAAGTCCAGCAGTAACAGTATAAAAGTAATTGGTAAATATTCCCATAACTAACATACCAATTGTATTCTGAACACAAACATTTTGAAATTCATGAGAAGTCATCCATTCAAAACACAAATTCACTTCAAACGTTTTTTTCTCTTACTTAATTGGCCTCTCAGAGTTGGTAAGACAACTCCCACCTGTTCATGCTCTCTGTATGTGTGTATATATATCTCCTCAATATATGTTTCACTCTATATGCATCCGAAGAAGTGGCCTGTAGCCCACGAAAGCTTATGCTCTAATAAATTTGTTAGTCTCTAAGATGCCACAAGTACTCCTGTTCTTTTTGACAATAATCTAAGTGATCATTTACTAGCATAGTAATACATGGTAGGCAGTCTCTAAAAATGGTGCAAAAATAAGTTTACTAACCAGTAGATTCAGATTCTTCAGACATGTCCACAACATCATCTCCAAAGTCATTGCCTTCTGAGGATCATTTTTCATAACATTGATTCATTCTGACAACCAGGCCTTGCGTCTTCTCTCTTGCACGGTTTACATTTGGCATGTATTCCTTTTTTTACCCAGAG